>NW_010531598.1:39093-47492 GCF_000687285.1 Phaethon lepturus | reverse complement strand
GCATTCCTGAATTGGGGGAAACTCCTAGAGTTGTCAGGAATATCAGAGCCGCACTGGTTTTCACCTCTTACACCATGGATTTTTACCTCAAAGGTCATCCTGGAGACAGCATCCTGCTCTGGGCGGAAGACTCCTTGCCGTTTTCCTCTGCGGTCCATGTTAGACTGCTGTGCCATCACCCTGTTGTCAGCCATGCCATAGGAAGAGTCCCAGTAATATTCTGGCACCTTGACTTCTGAGGGGTTCTGGTTATATGGCTCCATTGGGAAAGGCTTCATTTTTTTCTCCAGAGGTTGCTGTTGCATCACAGGAGGCTGTAATGACTGTTCAAACAATTTTAGGGGGTCCTGGGCCTGCAGGTAGTAGGACTGCTTTACGGGCATGATCTTCCCCAGTGAACCTTGGACTTGAGGCGGGTTCCAGAGCTGCTTTGATGAGTCTGTCTGCGGATACTGAGGCAGAGACGCATGATTTCACCAGCAGGTATGAACAATTAATTTGAATGGAGTTAGGCATTCAGTTAATACTGTCAGTCTGGCTCACTTGTTACAGACATTCTACAAAATTCTGATTTGTTATGTTACTCGTTGAAATTCACAGTCTCAATAGGCATCTAATACTCCCTAGTCAACCTCCACACCAATAGCCAAGCATAACCCTCACTCGAATCCAGCACCTTATAACCACGCTTATTAAGGTACTTTATTAAGGTACTGAGCCAGCATTTTGCTGTCCAAACACCAGGAGGGTCTCACCATCAAGTCCAGACATGCCAGAAGGGAGATTTTCTCCAACACGACATGAGCACGAAATTAATTGCTGAGGGAATTGACACTGCAACCCAGTTAGCCAAAAGGACAGTGTGGGTGAAGTTTCAGACTCAGTCCTCATTACTCAAACAAAAAAACTACAAAGGTCTAAGACAGAAATACCCAAAAATACCACCTTCATATCTTGTCTATTAACAGCAACACACAGAAAACCCATTCCAGTCATTGCTTTCCTCTTAGAGGATTGTATGTTCACACCCACTAAACTTCCGCTCTTTTTCAAATTTGCCCAGAAGTTCACACATCAAAATTCCACAGCCAGGTCTTTAACAACAGTTTTTAAAAGGTAATCCAGGAACGTCGCCATTTATTTTTAAACAAAGCTTAGCACATTGCAGTAGTCAAGCTTACCTGCTGGAATCCGGAGTGGTGTGGTGGGCTCTTCCCCAGGCCCTGCACAGTTTTCGTAGGGGACTGTTGCTGCTGTTGCTGGGCCAGAGCTTGGACCTGTAACTGGTTTGCGGACTGTGCTGTTGCCTGAGCTGGTAAAGATGAGAGGGGTTGCTGGGAAGGTGGTGGCGTTTGCTGAGGTCCCTGGGTCATTGGCCCTGGTCCGGAGGGCCGTTGCTGGCTGTAAGGAATGTGGGACTGTTTCCCACCTTGCACCTGGTTTCCTGCAGGCGAGTGAGCTGTGGGCTGGAGGAAGGTTCCCGGGACAGAAACACCACCTGGGAAGGTGTACCCCGTGCTCATGGAGAAAGCCACAGGAGGGGGGACAACGTAGGTTGGAGGTGGAAACCCTGGAAAAAAACAAAAATGCACCTTTCATCGCAGTTTGACAGAGCAGATAGCTCCCTCAGGAAAGCATTTGGTGACTGGGGTTTTTTTCCTTCCTATTTTGCTCATTTAGGCCATGGGGACAGGAAACACCAAGCACAGTTTGCATATGTGCACCAGAATGTCCTTTCTCACTTTTGCATATCTGTGGCTGTGATCACAGGGCAATTCAGAGTTTGTTCTAGAGTTTCCTTGTAATATTCCAGGCACTGATAACAGTCAGCCAGGGCAGTATCTGGGAGAGTCATATGTTCCCCCCCCACACCTCCATCTCCCCACTTTTTTTCCCCCATGACCCCATTCTGGGCTTTTGATGCTTTATCCTCAAAGTTCCCTCCCCCTCAAACACACACATTTTTCAGGGACTAAAATTCTGGAGCAATGGACAGAAGCAATCAATAAGTCTACTGCTTCCTCCCTGAGGATCACCTGGATTCATTTAGACAGACAGATGGTAGGCAAATAAATCCTCATATCCGCAAGATCGATTTCTTTCCTGTAGTTGGCACTGAAAAGCCAGGTTTGAAGACAAGCTTCAGTTCTGTCTGACAGGCCAGATTTTATGCTGACTTTGGGACAGGGAAGATGTCCCTCTGTTTTCTATTGAGCAACTACACGTAACAGCTGCAGGGAAGACACAGCTTCCAGCTATTTTGTGAGCAAACATGGACAGCAAGGTATGACAGGAACACGCCACAACAAAATGGGAACACGCAATGCGGCAACAACAGCAAATAAGACCACACAAATTACAGTTTGAAACATGAGCACAGCTACAAAAGAAACTGAGCTTTATAGAAAGCAGCGTGATTGATCTTTTGTAATGGAATCCTATGCACAGAGAATGCTTCCTCCTGAGCTAGCAGAAGACTTTGTCATATTTTGACTAACTACAGAAACAGCCTACTGTGAAGTTCCTTGATCTCACACCCACTAACCAAGAAGGGAAGCATCAGATTTCATGACTGACCTTGATTCCAAAGCATAAGAACCTTATTTATCTCGTTTCAGTTCTGCTATGCCCCTTCTCTACTACTTTGTAAAATTCTCACCATGAGACAGCTCCTACCTTCAGAGGCTGTAACAACCACTATTACAGGATTTTCTTTGCAGTCAACAGTAAATCACACTTCAAAAGAATGACACAAATCACCTGGCCGGCTAGGAAGGGGAGGGAAGGCTCCTGGGTGATGAATGGGGATGAACTGGGAACTGCTGGCCTGACTTGGAGTCTGAGTTACAGGTGTTTTCCTGGCTTCAGACACCGGAGTCTTCCTCATCTCCGTCTGGGATTTCACCTAACATAAAAGAAAACAAGAAGAAATTAAGACAGCTTTCCCTATAATTGCCCACATGATGTCTCAAGCCAAAAAATGAACTCCCAGATTGTCTGAGAGATTATTTTATTTTTCCTAAGTAAATGGGAGAGGTTTGGAACACAGGAACCCACAGTTCCCTCCTCACTGACCTCAGGCAGGTTACCCTGCCTGTCCTCAAGCACTCCTTGCCTCACAAAAGCCCTCTGAGGATATCTACCTAGGCTCCTTCTCTAGTGAGAGAGCGGGAAGCGGATGTAATAATAACCCCAGACCATACAAAGAACTTACCATGCTGCTCACCTGCAGTGCCTTAAAAACAAAACAAAAAATGCAGGTGCCATTATGCTTCTCCTAGGGCACTGCTTCAACCTATCTCATGCTACTTACCTGCAGCACCTTAAAAAACAAACACTACCATGTTCTTCCCAGGGAACTCTTTCAGCCTGATGCATACGGTGATGATTATGCACAAACTCCTGCATACTATGGAATTCTTTTGACCAAGAGCATACCAGACAAATAGGAGAAGTGCTTAACCTCATTCAGTTTACTGTGTAACTGCTGTATGTTCTGTTAAAAGAGCTGCACCAGTTAAAGGCAGAGAGAAGAATGTAATGTAATGTTTACCTGATTCTGAGTCTGCTGCGGTCTGGGTCTTCCTGGAGAGGAAGACAGAGGGGAAGACTACTTTCCCTTTCTGTTCAGCTCGGCAGAACTGCCTGGAATGCAAGATGGAGCAGGCAGGAAAAAGACAGCAAGCAAGGAACCCGGGCAATACAGAAAGGGCCCAGGAGCAGGACGCCAAGCCTCAAAGGTGATTGAAAGAAAGGGGGTTTATCAGGGACCAAATTAAAAAAATCCAAACCAACCAAACAAAAAATGCATGGTATTTATTTCAACATTTAGTGCTGCTGAGTTAAAAGGAGTTAGAGGGCAGGTCTTTTCTGCCAAAATACAGTGTTAAAGGGGTAGGTGCATTCAAATGCTTTCTTAAGTTCTTTTTCAAGTAATTCTGAATTTCTCCATTGGAACTTATGGGACTGTAGTTTATTTTTCACATTTAATTTAAAATGTAGATTGTAAGACTGGGAGGTTTGGGAGTATTTTTGATCTCCCGCTAAAAGGTAGAGGTAGACGGAACTCCACCTCAAGGTTCTGACTGATGCTAAGCACCATGAATGATGCAGCCCCTGCTCATGCCACATCTATTCACTGCTCACGCCACATCTATTCACTGCTCACCTTTGCCCTTCATCACATTCTGCATATTCAACTTATATCGTGCTGTCAGTTTTTTCTCCACAATGAGCAAAATAGTTTTATAACCCATGCTGAGGGCTATGCATTCTTTTCTAGCAATGTTGGAGAATTCAAAGACAGTCTTCCTACCGTGGGATTTCAAAACATGAGCTCTAGTCCATCATAAACTCAAAGCTGTGTTATACACATTTCCAAAGGCGGCGTCCAGAAGGCCCCCACGCATGATTTCTAGTTAACTTTTAAAAGCTAAATAACTAAAATTGATTAATCAAGACAGACAAATTTCAGTTGATTTCCTGCTTCTACTTGACTTCACCTCAAAAGTGTCAATACTACCAAGTATTTACTTCCCCAGTGGTCCTGAGGATTCCTACATGGTGCTTAAGAGAAGCATTATTTCATCACAGGGACCTCTTCAGAGTAAGTCACACCTTGAGTAAGTCTGCATTAAACCTTCCTCAGCTCCTAACATTATTTTCCCTAGAGAGCAGAGATTCAACCTATGTAACGCTTTCATGATCCTGTCTGAGCCTGCAAGTTTTCCAATTATCTGTGAAACAGGACTAATTACTTCGGTATAACATTCTTAACATTTTTGCCAAGTAGTAGCTGCAACATTTGTCGCATTTAGGCTTTGGAAGGCAATGAACTATGGAGGAGGTAAAGCCTGAAATTTCCAGGAAGGCCACAGCAGAGCAGTAACAGACCACCAATCAGTACCAAGCCTACACTGGTTTCTCCTCAGTGCAGGGGGAGCAAGTCCTCCCCATATTCTGGAGTAGGTCTGGAAAAATAAGTCTACCAAACCATATAAAAAAAGGCATTTCCTCAGAATAGTTGCCATAACAAATACAGCTGACAGAACTAAAAAGTCAAAATTAATTTCTATTCAACAAGAGATGAAGAGTGACTGACCACATCAGAACAGATTCCGCTACAGCTGGGTTTGAAATAAGTTTTTCCTGGGTTTGTTATCTTTTAGGACTAAGACAAGCAAATTTCTGATAAATCAGCTGGATTAAAATTAAAATATCTTCCCTATCAAAAAAACTACACATGCTTCTCAGAAGATCTGGTGGGTTTTATCATCTTCAAGTCCTTATTTTGCAAGACTGGGGCACGAACACTGAAACCGGGAGTTGTGCTCAGCCCTGCAACCACATTCCAGACGTGTCCAACAAATAGACAAGAAACCTGCTAGTCTAACTCATCTATGTTGGTTTTCAGATACCAGAATCTTGTTCAGTGACTCACAAATGATTGCCACATGGTTTCTGTAGGCTACTCCCTTTTACCCCTCTTGGTAGGACCCTCTGCAGAACCAACTGCGTAACACTGCCAGTTCAGACCTTCCATTTCATAACAATGATGTTTAGCAGCAAATAACCAGGAGGAGGAGGAGAAGAAGAATGATCCAAGGGTCCTAACACCACAAGCTGGAAAGACTGAAAGAGCTGGTTTGTCTAGCCTAGGGAAAACAAGACCTCAATTACACAGGCCTTCAGAGCAGTTGCAAAGGGGAAGACTTAAATTATTCTGCAGACCTGTCCTGGGAAGCAGCAATAGGCTTACACAGAGGCAAGGGAGATGAAGTGCATTAGGAAATAATTTCCGCTTGCAAGAACAGTGAAGAGCTGACACAGTTTCTCTAGGGAAATAATAGAGTCTCCATTGCTATCATTAAATGCCTCCAGATGTCATCAGGGAATGGCTGAGATGCAGCCAAATTATCTGGGTACAGATCAGATCAACCCTGAAACTCTACACCCTTATTTACTACAAGTCAATGGAAGCCAGACCAGTAAATTCACTATCATTTTTGTAAATAATGCTCACAGAAATAGGGGGGGGAAAAGCATGCCTCTCAAAAATATGACTAAGAAAAGAGCAGCTGACATGAAAACCAATGATTTTGAGCAAGGGTCTGAGCACAGAATTACGGTTTAAGTGCGGTGTGGCTTTCCTTAGTTTCACAGAGGGCCACCTGACTATACGCACAGTACGGAGAATCTTATTCCACATGAACAACTGCATGCTTTTGTGAGGTGTTTAATTTATTGAATGTGCACAAGTCAACTGAACCAAAAATGCAGAGCACCCAGTTCCTGCACAACAGACCAAGAGCACAATTAAGACCTGGGCATGCAAATTGCCTTGGTAGCCTAAATAACGTGTGGAACAATGGGTAGAAGTCTGTTTTTCAAGACAGTTAACATAGTAAAATCACCTTTCATAGCTCCCTACCTTTTCCTCCCCAACAATATGTGACAGCATGAAGGAAAAGGGCAGAGACCCACTAATACTTTGTCTTTAAGACAGATGTGTTTCTATTTTTTGTGTGCATTAGTGTACCCTGCAGGGCCCACAAGACAACCTCGACTCAACTGTACTCTATACAAGCAGTGACAGCCCTGACACAAACATTGTACTGCCTAAGACATAGTATCCCTTTGATCTAAAGGCTTACCTGAACTGCCACGTTCTGCTTTCCTGCTTCCTGTATCTTATCCAAGCCACATTTCTTGGTCTCATTCTTTCTTTTATTGTTATCCTTCTTCCCATCATTCTTATTGGCTATTTTTTTTTACCTACATCTTTAGGGGGATAGATTCGCCCTTGCTCTCTGTTCATTTCCCGTGGCTTGATGTTCTCTTTGAATGTGACCATTGGTTTTTCTCCTGCGTCACAGTTGTTGTTTAGGCTTCTGCCAGAGGACAGAACTGATTTGAGTCCAGGGCTCCCATCTGTAGATAGCGGCTCTGCAATAGATGTTTCCTGCAAGGCGAGACTCTCTTTGGCTTCACTAGGGTCCTCTAGTAATAACTCTGGGATTTCCGTCAAAAACAACAGCTTTCCTACCTCATTTTCACACTGAATCAACCTGAAAAAGACAGAAAGGAATTGAAAAGCAAATAGGAATAGTTTTTGACAGGGTAACCCACTTCCCCAAATTATAAAAGCAGAAAGGCAGCATATTCACCATGCATCTCTTCAACCCAGCAACAAGATGTGATGTAACATCTCCCAGCTAAGAGCATTCTCTAGCATGATGTAAGCTCACATGCTAACACTTGCTACCACTTCAAATACTGTTTCCACTTAGCTGTGCTGCAGCAGCACTAAAAAGCACTCAAACATGATGCTATTCCAAACACATTCCCTAATATAATTAGTCTATGAAGCAATGGCATGCTGACCCACAGAACACATTATCAGCGATGTCAGCATCTTGCATTCATATTATATCTAACAGCTGTGTCAAATAGCAAGAAAAATATAGCTCAACTCTGGCACCTGTGTTACCTGACCTTACAGCAGCGACCAAAACACACAGATGCTACTTGCAATTACCTCGGCTGGTTATCAGCAATCCATTTGCCTGTGAAGATCAGACGCTGTTGCCGTATCCGACGTTGTTGCCCTTCCTTATCTCCTGTAATTGCCTGGTGGCCTTTGGAAAAATCCAAGTTCCTAGAATTGACATAGGAAAGGGAATAATACTAATTACACAATTACCCTCTGCAACATCATATTTCTTTAGAAATACAACTGGTCAGCACTCCTCTACAATAAGCCACGAAATTTCATCAGATCATATTCAAAACATGACTGTTAGATGTCTGATTTACAGATGCAATTCTCTTCTGGTAAGACGAATCTACTTTAAAGAGGTTCGGTGCGGGTTTTTTTTTTTTAAATGAAAGGCCGAAAGCTCATCTGTGTGATAATCACAATTACAAAAATAATAGTTAGGTGAATACATCTAATATTTAGTCAGCATTTGGGCTTGATGTTAGGTACAGGGACACAGTTAAAAACACAGTAATAAAATGAGGAAAGTAAAAACACATCAAGCAGTTTTCATGTAAAAGTATTCCTTTCCTCACATTTTTTCCTTTCAATTTACTAGACTGAAGACTATGGAAGAAAAACAAAAAAAAGTCATGAATGATGTTATAAACTCATGACTTTCCCCAAAGTTTTACTACGCTGTTACAGTTGTTTTGCAAAGATACCTACATCAATCCATACATTAGTAAGTACTCATAAATAAGATATTGTAGGGAACAGGTCAACGTCTGTCGAAGTAGTGACATCGGCAAGAGTAGAGTTTCCTTCAGCTGTCACTCACCTGAACGAGGGCCTCAGAGCCAAGAATCCTTGCAACTCAAATTCTTCTGGAAGGGGGGTTGCTGGTGAGTAGACAGTAAAC
>NW_010531598.1:679-39062 GCF_000687285.1 Phaethon lepturus | reverse complement strand
CAGGAATGCATTGAGTACAGTATCGCAAATAGATAACTCAGCAAGGTCACGACACATATTAAAGCGTTTTGTTAATGTGCTCATCTGTACTGGTCCACCCTGCAATCTGAGGAGCTCGGGAATGATAAAGTAGAGCAAGTCTGTGCACAAGAAAGCAGCATTTGCCAAGTATTCATGCGCACTAATACTGGACGACAACTTGCGCCCTTATCTGCTCTCCAACTGCAATTCCCCACAACATGAGGAAAAACATGCATCGTTCCCAGTTCTTTACAGCACAGACTAAAAGCAGCCTTACCGTTATTATTGGATAGATCTTCTTCATGAGGCTGGAAGCTGTTTAGAAGAGAAATCAGCCAGGGCCATATGCTACAAACCAGAAAACAGGCAAACTATAAGTGAAAACCACAAAACATGGAATCTACCCACCTTACTAAGAAAACATTGAACTCTGCTACAATCACAGTTCCAATTAATCCTTTGATTCCCAAGAAATGTTAGCATTTCTCCCAAATGTCAAATGTCACTTTCTTGAAGAACTTAAATTTTTTTTAAAAGTCAGTCTAAAGTTACCAAGGAAGCCAGACTCTCAAAGCACAGTGTTCATTATCCAGCAAGTCAGAAAGCCTACTATGAATTTAACTAGAAAAAAGTATTGCACAATCAAAAATTCAGAGCACCTGTTTGCAATTCACATTTTCCAGTCCAAAGCTGACTGCTCTCAAGGCACAGTAAATTAATCAGTTGGGAAGCAAAACAATTTATCAAGACACAGCTGTGCAGAAGATTTTCTGTTTGGTGACCATTAACACCGTACCGTAGCACTGAAATGGTCACCAGAAAGGTAAGAAGGACTAAGTAAGGGTTGCACTAAGACCATTAAACTAGAGGTTTACTGGTAGTCTCCCTGCCTTGCACTGGGAATACCAGTACAAGCAATGACTGGAAATTCTTTACAAAGGCCCTGGAGCAAATAATTTAAAAATTACAACAATCACTGCATAGGTGGTTAACATTTAACTGCCATCAACAGGCTGCTTCCTCCTAAAAGCTCCAACCCAAAAGTCTAAGCATCCTTCTTCTGCTTTAGTGATGGGCACCAAGTCCATGGAGGCAACAGAAAACTATTTTAGGAAGGTGCCCACTGTGCTCTGTGTCAGTGAAATGAACTGTCCTCGCTCAACAAGGCTTTCAGCCATCATCCAGCACCTGGATTGGAGAATGCAACATGCACCTCAAAGCCTGAGGTCAGCTGCTTTCCTGCGCCGCCGCAGGGACTGGAAACATTATGCTTATTCTCTACACTAAACTAAGCAATAGCTTCTTCCCATGACCGACAAGGAACAGAAGGAAGAAAAGAGGGAGAGTGCAAGTCTGTCGCAACCTACAGTAAACTGCCCTCTTCCCATACAATATCTGAAATACTGAGATTTCATAACAAGTGATATCTAAAGAAGAGTGACGTAGTGATGCATGTAAAAATCTAGACCTCATGTAGCTTCCACAGAGCCGGTTCGGAAAACTCATTGCCAAAGAGCACACAGTGGTATTGGTACAGTCACTTCTGTCCTCAGTTCTTTCCTTCAGATTCATCTACTTTTCTAGGTAAACACGTTTCCTTCCTATTTCAGATGTTTGATTAGTTTGGGGTAGGATTAATTATCCAAAGGAAAATGATAGGCATAGAGTGGAGACCACTGACAGTTTAAAATGGAATAAGGATTATTTCCTGAACCAAAAGCAGACTCTTCAATAAAAAACAGACATCAGGTTATTATTAAACAGAGGCCAATAAAGGCGCGTATGCATGTGTGTTTTTGTAGTCTGCAAAGAATGATTTTCATTAGGATCTTCCAACAGAAATAAAAAGAAAACTCTCATCCTACAAATAATGGGGAAGAGGGACAGTCATCTCAACTTTTTAGAGACAACAAATGTAATGGCTACTAATTAATGCCCATTTTAACAAATCTTAGTAGTACTTAACTATCTTTTCAAGTTCACCTGTGCATTTTACAGCTCTTTGCTGTCCACTTCATAAATCCTTTTGTACAATGAGTACTTCAGAACATCATGTTATCATACCATAGATTTAAAAAACCAGGCATGTTCTTTAAAAAGAGCCTGATTGTTTTATGGGCAGAAGGACCTACTATGGCTAACTCAAAATATACATTCACACCTGCAGATTCATTTTGATACTCCATAAAGTACTGCCTACATCTCCTCTCTGCACAGACTACTTTATATCAAGTAATCATCTTCCCTGTTAAAATACTGGTATAAAGTCTTCCTTCAGAATGCACATACAGTAATACTGATCACCATAAAAACAAATTTGTGAACTCTTGTTTTCCTTAATTTTGCCTTCAGGAACTCTGAAATTGAAGTTCCCAAAGCTCTAGGGCTTTAGGCTGTGCACACGTTTGAGGGAGTCTTATTACTCATTTAGCAAGCCAAGGTTATAGGGACCCTTGCTTCCCATATATCAACGCACAGAAAATGTGAGCCTTGGTTAGAATCACATCTTAGAGCACACGCTGTCTCGAGAGAGCTGAAACCACTGTGGCACATCGCATAAGGTCAGCTAAGCAAGCTGGTTTCACACAGTTTTCCTTACAGTGGCTATCCTAGGAAAAATACTCATCCAACTGTGTCAGTAACAGTCACTCCGATGTGAAGAAACATCTTACAGGTCAGAAACACTTTACTGAATTGCTGTAACTCATGAAAAGTTAACAGGCTATAAAAAAAGTTGGTGTGTTTTGAAGTATTTCAGCCTAAGCTTATGAGATTAGAGGTAGAAGTGAAAAATCAGAGCAACGTTCCAGAACAGTAATGCCTGTGCTGAAATTTAAAGACACCTCTACTAAACTCAATTTAATTCCTGGATCATGAGCCAGGAAAACTGGATTCCAGGAAGATGGATACCCAAGAGATGGCTTAATGCATTAAATTAAGGCAAGTATTCTTCTGCCACCTACCTCAATAAATCTGAGAAATCATTACAATAGATTAGACTAATGGTACACTCAGTAGTTATGCTCAAGTCAGACATTATCAAGTAGATTCTTCCGATCTTAATTTTTTAAAAAAGTTACATTCAAACGTAAAGCCAATTAAAACAGTGAATTTGCTCATGTAGCCCACAAATCTCACATTTTGGTTTATGAAATTTTTACCACATACATCCTCTATCATTTTGAGGATGATAATGTAATAATGTAATAATGAGTTATACAGTCACTTTTCCAATTACTAATTCGTGTATCATCAGTTATTACTACTTTATGCAATTCAATATATCAAAAGAAAGATTAACACTCACTACCGTCTTTCATCAACCACTGCCTCCTGGAAAACGCTCGGCCTAAGTTTCAGCCAGTCCATTGAAACCTTCACAGCTGGAAGAGGATACGCAGCCCCAGAGTCCTCCTGGTAGTCATTTTGTAAAGGACACTTGCACAGAACTCCAAGAAAGGACACTAGAAACAGAGCAGGAAAAAAAAAACAACAACAAAAAACCCCCAAACAACAATGCAGGAATGACACTTTAAAGTTGACCAAATAAGCTAATCAAACACATCCCACCCATAAAACCCTATTATTAAGATCTAGTTCTTTAAAACAAAGCAGCCCAATTACTTGTTGTGATATGTTGGTGGATTTTTTTAAGATTATCTTTTTCTCCCATAAAGAATTTTCTACCATGAAGCAGAATCTTGGTGTTCCCCCCACCTTTTTAAGTGTCATGGCAAGTTAACAAAATCTGGTGAGACAAGCCCATTACAAAAATATTCATTCATTTACTCATTAGAAATTACCAACTCAGCTATCTATCTGTATTTTACCTACTTTCCCAGGTCAGCAGGTATACAAATCCACTGGAGCTAGCTCTGCAGGCAAGCACCCAGCTCAGACCCGTTAGGGCATCCAAGCTGATAAACAGTAACCACACCAGTGTGACCACGGTGCTTTCAGAATCAATTCTAGGCTGGAACCCAGAGAAATCCAGCTATTCAGAAATGTAGGTGTTTACAAACAAGGCCAAGCTGATCATGGGCCACGTCAGGTTAAACAAATCAGCATTATGCATCTAGAGTCTAGAATGCTCTGCACTCCCACTTATCTCCTAGTTGATATTATCAAGAGCACAGAAGAAGTTGAGGTCCTAGTTCAGTCAACTTCAGCCCTGTTGAAACAGAACTAGCTCCATTCAAAGCAACTCAAACGGCATTGTAGCCAACTGGGGAGCCACCCCCCAAGTGGTGTACTACCCATCACCGAATCGGATCCAACTGTGCTCCCAAGTTAATAAGTTCCTTCAGAAACAGAAAAAAGATGCTGAGTTCTGTAAGGCTTAAAATGGAGTAAGTCCAGGGTACATAAATCCAGTGTTAGTCAGCACTGCTAGACATAAACGATCCCACACAACTTCTCTCTCAACTTTTTCCCATACTGTCTAATCACTTATCTCACACAGCCATTAAGCTAGATGCTTACAGCAAATTACTAATAGATGCCATATAAAAACAAAAGAGAAATTAAAAAAAAAAAATCATTTTCATACTTACTGAAGAGAGCCAGTAACTGTGTCCAGCAGAGCTGCTCATCCTGGCTGTAGCTGTGCTGCTCCGTTTCATTGCTGAAGTCCCGCAGGTGATGTAGTTGAAACAGATTGATAACAGTAATATGTACTAACTGCTGAGAATTGAAGGCCTTTTGGAATAACAACCTCTGCAACAAAGACACATGAACAATCTATGTATTCTTGTATGGTAAAGCACACACTTGAAAGGATTAGTAGTTGCTACTTCACTGCTTGACTAATGCTTCTGCCCTTAAGGCAATGGTCATTCTAGATTTTATTTTCAGGTCATCCCTACTGGCACAGCACTGGGCTTCCCAGGAGGACATGGGCAGATGCCCACTGTTAAGTCCAAGGTTTTTGCTTGTTCACCAACTCATATGCACAACAAATCAACACCCCCTTGAATACAGTTCTCTTTCAGAGCATGTGCGACGTTAAAGTGCCACGACAGCGTTGCAATGCAACTGCAAGAATTGCAAAGGCATGTATATCCACTGTGTTTTTCAGTCTTTTGAAGAAATGGCACAGGGAAGGTGACATTTAAAAAAAAACACACCCCAGGAAAATTTAACTACTGTGTGGTTATATATTAAAGACTAATTCCACATCTGACTTCATGGGTCATGGGATGCCATGGTGGACTAAAATAGCATGAGCTATTTACGAATGCATTTCAGTAACTATGCTGTAGAAGACACCTTTCTCAGAACAGGAAAAGAAACTTTAAAGCTTTTTTTGGAGCATTGTGAAAAAAAGGAGATATCCTAAACCATGACCAACTTCATCTTCAGACACAACAGCCAGGGAGACAAGTAGATTAAGCAGCGTAAGCATCAGGAAAAGGTTTGAGCTCCATGTTCAACCTTGGTCTCTAAGGCCATGAAGCACTCTACAGCCAAGAACTCGAACTGGCAGAGCCGTCAGCAGCAGAATCATGGGCCTGGCTGAACACTCCTAACCCTATGACTGCTCTCCTCATTCGGAGGTAAAAATGAGCCACAAAGTTAAAGTGATTATCCACCATACAGCCAATTTATCATCCACATTCAACCCTTTTAAGTCAGAAGAGTTGCTCTCTAGTAAATTAAGCCTTATGTTGCATAATATAAGCAAAAAAGTAATCTAGGCAACAAAGCAGGGCTCAATTAGCTCTCTTTTAACACCCTGGATCAGTTCAGAAGAATAAGACTGTGCCACATGCCTGAGCAATGCTCATAATTATTGATTACAAGCACTGTGGAAAAAGCAGTTACTCATTCAACAGCCAACATCACACACAGAAAGAGATACAATTATCTAATTTTGAAACAACATTACTTTAGCTCCCAGCATTCAAGCAGCTCACATTCAAAGCTCATACAATTCCCAAGTTGTGGATTTTTTGGGTTTGTTTGTTTTATTTTAAGGAATGTTTAAACCTGGCTTTAGCAGCCCAATTCAATGTAAAAATGCAATCAGGCACTGTAAAGAACATTTATAATTCTTTATATTGCTAAGACCACTTCCCCGTTTCTTGATTTGCAAAAGCATCTACTACATTTTCTCTGTTGAACATATGCATACTACCTGCTCATTTGCCACAAACAAAGATGTTGAAGCAGAGCAATTTCCAAAAGGCACGTAATAGTTAATATAATGTCCACTTTGAAATTGTACTTACCTTGTATAAATACCTTACAAAATTCTCTTTGTTTCAATCTTTGCTATACTGTCCAACTTAATGAGCTGGCTACATAATTAATGGGTAGTCCTGGATTTTCCAGAGGAAACGTGTTCTGAATAGTTTTAGTCTACACACAAATTAGGGTTGTACTGGAACATTGTTTTTAAAGGCAAACCGCTGACAGGAGAGGCAAGTTGTCTGAGGAAGATTAAAAGCAGATTTAATAACCAGTGGGAGTGAATGAACGTCATCCAAAAATGAAGCTCTCAAAATTCCTCAGGCAACTGAGCCAAGACTTCCCAGATGAATCAAGTGCTTTTCACAGGTATCCAAGAATCATCCAGGTTGAAGAGCAGAAAATCAACTGCAGTCATTGATTTCTCCTGTATTTCCACCAATAACACAGCACATGTCAAGTGGGAAAAAAATCCTACTATTTGCAGAAGTCAACACAACTATCCAATGTTAGCTGCAATACAAACCTTCCATAATTGGCTACTTCAGCTTCCTGTATTTTAGCATGTGAAAAAGTTATTATTGGACTGTAATTTCAGAACTCAGCTGCTAAAAATATTCTCCTCAATACACTAATTAATATATTGTTAGAACTAACCTTGAACTGTTCTTCCAGCTTTTCTCGAAGAGGGCTCAGCTTCTCCAAGCTCTTACTCAGGTACACATGGCCATGGAATTTAATAAATGCCTTGATGAAGTCAGACACGCTCCATCGAGTCTTCACCTCATCACGACTACATTCAGAACAGAAATACCCGACTTCAGTCTTTGGAATTAGACACAGCTGCACATAACATTACATACTTTTTCTGTGACATTCAAGAAAGGAGGAATGTCCATGCAAAGCTACTTTTTTCATATTGGCACAACAGGCTTATTTCCTGCATTCACTATTCACACTCAGGAGCATTCCAGACACAAACTATTTCTTGTTCCATACACGTGAAAGGATGCTCTGACTGGACGGGGTCGAGGAATTTCTGTTTTTACTACCAAATATGAATAACTTCTGGCAAGGGAAGTACATTTAGAAGAAGTCCCTTCCATCTTATCCGAGTGGAAATACATTACGCTTAGTCTTACCTTTCCAGTGCTTTAGAAAGTGCTTTTTGTAGGTTAGTGGAGGCAGCTGGGAAAGGAAACTTCACAGCAATGCTTCTGCAGTAGTAGAAAATTGTAGTCAAGTGGTCTCCTTTGGAGGAAGCTAGAATAGCCAACTGATTATAAGGCTGACCTAAGGGAGAAAAAGACAAGTTGTCCAACAAGTTGTCACAGAGTGTGCTAGATTTCAGAGTAGTGTGGTCACTTGAAAAGGGAGCACAAAGTCCTCAATTCTTCAACAGACAAGGTTCAGGTTCATCTGCTGACCCTTTTACTGCAGCCTCATATCAGTACCACTCAAATGAAAAAGCTTCTAAATTTGTGGTGCAGATTTTTTTTTGTTGGGGATGGGGGCAGGTTAGGTGTGGGGTTTTTTTGTTTGGTTGGTTGGTTTGGTTCATCATTTTTGGGGGGTTTGTTTTGTTTTTTCCCCATACATCCTTTAAAACTTGACAACAAACACCCTGTAAGACTTTTGTCTAAATAAGAAGATACTGTCAAAACCGAGCTTTCACCACCAACGTATTTATCTTTATCTATTTGGACAAAATCCAGCCCAGTTTTACCTCATGAGGCAAATCTAACTGTCAACAGCTGTTCATATTTCTTGCCTATACAGTAAAATTTCTATAGTTAGAATAAGGAGGATTTTTCAGTTAGAATATAACTGGCTCAAAAAAATTGAGTTATGGGTGTCAGCAGCCTGGCTCAAAAATTATTTGTCCTTCTATTGCCATCCCTACATTTTGGACCACTGTAAGCCAATAGCTAAAAAGCTAGATCCCTGAACTAAAGAAGCCGCTAACTTGCATGAGAAACTTGAAAAATTCAATCTTAGCTACTAAGCTTTACAAATTGGCATATGAACAAACAATAAAAGAAAAAAATGCTGCTGGTAGGCAAGTTTTCATTAGTTGTACTTTATAACATACAAATGTAACAGTATAATGTAGGAGCAGTGAAGCTGTGCATTACCTTCTCTGTTTCTAAATCTTCACAAAAAGAAGGTAAGTGACACAGATCAGGCAAACAGCTATTATCTAAATGATTTACTGACAGGTCAGGCTTTGTTGCACAATTGTTTTAGGTATCTGGGGAGAAAGTTTATATAAAATCCCAAGTTTCCAACTGCCACACAAGAAAAGCAATACCCCAAATAGTCCTTTGGAATTATGAACCTAAACATACCCCAGACTCACCATTAGAAGGGACAAGCTGAGCCGCATGTCTGTAGTAAGACTCTGCCTGGCTGGTCTGATTCCTATAGCGAGCTAAGAAAAAAAACCCAAGTTGAGACCTAAAATTCAACTCTCCTTTAATTTAATCTCCAGCTAACTTTAATATAACCCAGTCTATCTGAAGAGCATTTCACTATTATTTCAGAAATAAGCGTCAGAAGAATGTACAATTACACCAAACAGCATGAAGATTCAACACAGATCCTACTGCCACAGCTTATCAGTTCTTATGTAGAAAGATGCTGTGCCAACAGCATCACATCCAGAGCTACAAGTATTTTTTTCACACTTCTTTGCACAATCAGCAAGTAGATCTACTTTTAGATTTTTCCAAAGGCAATTGCAGATTCCTGTGAAAAGAACTTTCTACAACACATAGCTCCACCTCTAATAAACAAAGAAATAAACCCATTAAACTTAAGGTAAAAAAGGAACTTCGTTTATAAAAGGCTGGATTTCTAACTCTTGCCTTTGTATGTAAGATTTAAAAGTAATGTTCTGAAATAGAGAAGTATGCTAGCCTGCTGCAACAAGCTTTTGTAATAGTTACCGGTTTCAACATTGCACTATGCCTACCAGCTATAACATGATTAGTATGCCAGAAGTCAGATTCGAGCAAATCGCTAGAAAGCTAGTGATTAACTGTCTCCATGCGTTAATGTGTAACACACATTAGAACAGTTAAGAGGACTGCTTTCCAGACCTTTCGCCCCTGCAGCAACCACCAAACATACAATCAGCTACTAATTTGGAGCATGCTCGGTCTAGCAGTTGCTCAGGGTACGCACAGGTCCCTCTTTGTGAGGCCTGAATTCAATGTCCCACCTTTATCTTTCAAAAACTCACCAATATCTCCAAGGTGGACAAGGCAGTGCTGGCAGATGTAGGAGCAGGAGCTAGATTGCGGCTTCACTATGGCGCTGGTGTGCGTCTGTTTATTGCTAATGATTCCCAGCTGGGAAGACTTTACACGACATGGCAAATCTACATTAAAAACTGTGCACAATTCCTGTAATAACTAGAAAAACAGGTCTAGTTTAGTAGCAGTTAGAGACAGCAATCAGAAAAGTATTGAAACAACAGACAAAACTAACAGCTCATCATTCGGAGGCACAGATTAGCTAATCATATTTGAACTGAACAAGCCCAGGTTACTGAAAGTGAGACTTCAAATTACACTCTCCCTACAGAAGTCATTGAGCTCCATGCTGCATTATTCTGTCCAGAACCATGAAGAGAAGTTTTACCTCTCTTCTGTAAGAATGAGCTGTGTGTCCCAAACCAGTAAGCAACTCAAATTACCAAGTATGCATAAGTGGAGATTGACTATCAGGTCTAAGAATCTTGATGTCTTTTTTTTTTTTTTAACCGACCCCTCTTAAGAGGGGCAGTCTTTTTTTGTACCTGGATGAAGTGACACCATTGTCTGAAAATAAGAAAAAGGAATGCCATTCATCCTCTGAAGAAGCTTATTCCAAGATAAGAAATAGCACTACCCTAACTTCAGAGAGAAGCCTGAACAAACCCAAGTTTGTAGGCAACGCAAGACTATAGTGGCTAACAGTTCAGTGGCTGAGCTGTCAGTAAATATTTGCGCTAAGCTAACAGTGAGACTCTTTCAAAGAACAAGGCATCAACTACTACTTGATCAAATATCTCAAAAGCTGATTGAGGGAAAACCTGAACTTTGCCATTCTAATTAGTGCTTTTGAAGTTTTTCCTAACGGACTCCAGCAAATACTCTGGAAAGTAACAGTAACCACGTAGTGATGAAAAGTGTTTGTTCTGCTGTGTTAAAGGGTTAAAAATGCAAGTAAGAATTGACACTTTCTCCCAGCTGGGAACATACTCAGTTTCCAAATAAAACAGACCTGCAGCAGGGTTCCACTTCCAGATAAAGACATACAGAAAGCCCAGGGCTGACAGAGATGCACACTCTGTCAACGGCTAAACATGTGATGTGGTGCTTTTGCTTGTTGCAGAAAAAGGTTTGTGTTACACCTCCCTCCCCTTGTGCTCTGGCTTTTATACAGTAGATAGAAATCCCCAAATAAGAGGGATCTCACAGATGAAAGTTGGATGAAAGAGAGGAACCCGACATCTTCCAACATCCTGAATCAGGAGAATTCATGCCCTCTTTCAAAGAGGTCATTTACACAGGCCTTGCAGTTAGAGAGCAAGGTATCTTGCCTGAGAAAAATCTTTAGCCTAAAAATGGGACAATTAACTTCACAAGCAGAGAAAGACAACCCAGTCTGTGGTGTCATACACAAAAAGAGCAAAGTTCCCTGATACACTGCAGTGAAGAACAAGGCTTTTGCAAGACAAATGGTGGAGGTGGTAGAAAACCCCTGGCAACTGTGCCACAGCCTGTCAGACTGGTTGCTTCAAATAAGCAGCTTTCCAAAAACCAATGCTGAAAGGAAAAAAAAAAAAAAAAGGATAATCACAGATTCTGGGAGAAAAAAAAAATGGGGTTGCCTTGCAGATGTTCAGAATCAAACTAGGAATTGATCCAGTAAGAATGACCTACTGTGCATGTTGTAACCTGAAGACAGTGCAAACCAGCCATGACAAAGTCTAGTCAGACCCGCTACTTGAGACAGAGGATTCAGCAGTGACAATGTTGCTGAAGCATACACCAAACGAGGGGAAAAAAGAAAGGCAAGTTATCTTTATTAAGGCCATTAGCACATACCAACTCCATAATCTACAAGCTGAAATGTAACACTGGAAAGAGAGTAGGGTCAAGAAACCGGCAGTACGGAATAAATACAAAATAAATAGGAATCGCATCCGTTTTGCAATTAACTGAAAACCTTGCAAAAGATACTTAGCTCAAGAGCATTCAACAATACAGTTTTGCTTAAGGGGAAGAAAAGTTCCTATAATTGAAGTTTGCAATTCTAAATAATTGTTGACAAAAACATAGAAGTAAGACTGAAGATGTGTTTGTAAGCCTGGGAGTCTTGATCAAAAATCCCACAAGATATTTTATGTTGTAAATGCTACACAATACTCTTGGGAACAACCATCCTACTTGAATGCAAAACCGTGGTGAGCACTAACTTAGTTATTACTCAGAAAAAAGCTGTATCCAAATATGTATGTAGTACATACATAGACAGCACTTGACAAACATTAACTCAGTGCTTGCCATCAGCATTAGGAGTTAGAAGAAAGGGACACAAGTACAAAGCACAAAACTTTAAGTGCATCCACACTTTGGAATTCTGCATGTACTTCTGTTCTGAAATGACTGGAGCCAAGAACAAAACTGGTAATTTTTGCTTATCCCTCACTATATAAGGGAAGTCTCATGTCTTTAAGCATGAAAAGAAATTATGACTAGCCCACAAATTCATGCATAGTAATGAGAAGGGAAATGGGAATTTTTAGAGAAATGGCAGAAAAAAAGAACTAAGAGTACAATGAAATCATCAGCTAACATGTTTGTTGGGCTTGGGGTTTTTTCTCTTAAGACATTACAAATGAAATACAAGAGTTCTTCACCACAGATCGCTGCAGAGACCAGAGTAAACTGCTTCAAGAGGAACTGGCGAGTCAGTGGAGGCTAGACACCCCAATAGCTAGATGATTCAGATACAAACTAGCTCAAGAAGGCAACAAATGTACAGCCAGAAAGCAAGAGACTATAGCAAGGAAATATGCTACATTTTCCTGCTGTTTAATGCTCATGCTAAGCACTCACAGCAGAGTACTCTGTGAGACAAAATATGGGGCTAAATGGACTTCTGATCTTACCCAAAGCAGTGGGGTTTAGGCTTTAGAGCAGATTCTGTTAGAAGGGAACTTAAACTGTTGCCATGATTTTATGGAGCACCAAAACAACTACCAGGTTCGCACAAGTTGCTGATCAACTCAAGGCTGCGGCCAAAAGCAAGCACATCACCAACTTTGGAGACATTTTTTGAAAGCACCAGTGTTAGCAAGGTATACTGCTTGATCCAGAACAGCTTTCCTACACTAAGGGAAAAGAACAGGTTTTACCCGCCTAAAACCACTCTTTTGTAGTAGTAAAGAAGTAAACCCTTCCTCAAAGGGATTACCTGCTGGTATGATATTGGAGCTCATCTCTCATGAGCAGTTGCTGGAGCAGCGTAAGAGATCTGACAGCCAAAGCTTTGTAAAGGACCCACATGCAAGCAGCGTAAGGCACCTGCTTACAGACTATGCAAACATACTACAGCAAACATATTTCTTGCAACTCACCTGTGTGTAGAAGCCACTAGCTGCCTCTAAGAACAGAGAAAGGTTCGCCTGAACTTCGCTCCGATTTGGATTTGCTCTATTTTTCGCCTGACCCTGTAGCGTCGTGATCTGATTTTTAAAGGCATGATTCCAACTGAAAACAGAAGTGTTTTTCTTTTTACTTTGGCAGTGTCTTATGCAGATGACATAAGCAACAGGAAAGAACTGTTTAATTACAAAGCAGCAGACATGGAAACGAAGAGTATTCAAATTCAGGCAATGTTCAGATGAGAAATAATGTTAAATACAGAAGAACCACCTTTCCTCACCTCTCATAACTAGGGCAACAGATCTTGATACTATACAGCTAACACCATAACAGCATTAATATTTGCTTGTAATTTTTCTGTTTTAGGCAGCATAGCACTCCCTGGCTAAAACAGGATGTGGGATGTAGAAATCAGCGTTAAAAATCATTCAGTAACTGGAGGCATGGACAGGACTACTCAGCCAGCCTACTCATCTCGCTTCCCTCCATGCTGGAAAAACCACATGCTTCTCTTAGCTAAACCTGTTAAAACCCATGTCTGCATCTTAAACAACAGGGAATGGACTCAGGGCATGGAGAAAACCCAGCAGCCAGTAAAGTTCTCTCCTGATATTCCTCCCTCTGCCCAGCCCTACCTCAGAGGGCTTAAAATGAGGGTCTTTAGCAGCTACTCAACTCCTGTTAGACCTTGCTCAAAGCTCCAGGTGATTACATCAGGCAAATTTCCTCCCTTCTAGAAACTCCAAACTTCAGCCCTTTTCTGACAGCACAGAAGATTGATGTTTCTTAGCTCTCTCCCTTCCATCTGGCTCACCAAAACCCATTCCTGCATGACATGCCTGCTACTAAATTGCCAGAGGTAAAGTACTAACCTACTGAATGCTCTTCATCGACCCTGCAGTGCATTCTCATGTTTCACCCACAGCACAGCACTCATTTTAAAGGAAATAAGACAACCATTTCATAGGAAACAATCACTTTTCTGGAATTCTCAGGGTTTCCTGCTCATCAGCCCAGATTACATATATACACAGAAATTTATTGAGGTACTTACAGGTCCTGCTCCACTTTTTTATCTAAAGCATATTCCAAATCGGTCACTAGCATTTTCTGATATAAGTCCTGTAGAGCCTGTCTGGACGTCCAGACTTCTGCTGGACCCAGCTTCGAATCTGAGCAACAAAAAGAAAAAACAAAGACACAACAGTTTTTATAACAGTCAAATTTACAGTTACTCTGATTGATTTTTCACTCACCTATCACATGAAAGAACATAGCACAGTGTAAGATATCCAATGCCAAACACACGCTTTTACCACAGACTAATCAGAATAGTGAAATACGAGAACTACAGATGGATTGGGGATTGACTGATCACTGATTAACTGATCAGTCTCCTATAACACCATAACTAGTCGTGAGCAAAGTCAGTAGCTGGCAAGTTAAAAAAAACCAACAAAACCAACAGGAGGTGATTCTCTAAGTCATTAAGCTGCAGAACTTCTTGACACTGGGTGAATTTAGAAAAATATCCAGAGTAGCCTGAAAAAATTAGCAGAAAAGGAAGCCATCAAGGGACGCTAAACAGGACAGTCCCAGGAGCCAGTGCTGTTGGTATTTAGGAGAATATTGTGGGCAAGTAGTACTGCGCACTTGCCATTTTCGGACTCTTTGGTAGCCATTTGCTTTCCATCACCGAGCATGAATGCAAGCACTGCTCCCTGCTATCTCAAGTTACAGAGTACAATTTCCCATGCCTTGTAAAATCACCTGAGCTGGGGTTGCTGGAGCACACGGGATGGGCCTCACCCCAGGGAAACTTTTCTGCTGATGGTGTAGCCACTCCTGCTGGGTCAGATGGATCCAGGCAGCTATAGTGTTCTTACGGAGACTACACCAACCTCCTACGTGTACTACACCAAGGTGGTAAGCACGGCTGAGCATAGGTTCATTATGCAAGCTGCTTGTACTGCGTGGCTGACACATTAATATAAATAATTTCCATTTTCCATAAATACATACAGCTTAAAACATAGCTTGTAGCATTTCATAGTTATCTATAGGCTTCACTTTTATAACACATGTAGTAACGTTCAGATCAACACTTCCATCACCCAGGTTTCTCAAAACCATCCAGATCCTTGCTAATCCCAGGTACAGCAGTTTCTGTGGTAGTCTGGACAGGAGTCTTTTGCATCCCCAAAAGGAGAACACAATGGGAGAGAAGTAGAGGCATGACCTCCACCTCCAAATGTTTTAAAACAAAGTCAATGTTAAAAATACATGTATTTTAGGTACAGGCAAGAGGGGCACAGTTGTTTGAAGTGTTATTTATATACAGAGGACAAACCTTTAACATAACATCACACAGTTTCCAGAGAATTCTTGTGAATCATAAGCATAAGGAACACACAAAAGGAAAACAAAAACAGCAATAAATTATCAGGAGCTATTGTCAACTGTATAACAAAGGCAATTACCTGTCATGTCAGCCTTCAGGACTTCTGCCTGCCTGTGAGAAAGCAGTAAAACAATAAATTAGGAACAGACTGATCAAAATAATTAAATTACACTACAGCACATTCATGCAACAGTGAGTAGAGAAAGTGGGGCCAGGTCCGTAGAGACTGCCTACAACCTACACAGCTGCAGCCTACCCCATGCTGTACAGACTTGAGCTATTGTTGTTTAACAGGATGATTTCTTCCAATTCATACCATAAAAAAAGTCAACTGCTCCATTTTCCCTGCTTAAGTCTCGTTCAGAAAAAATACAAAGTAAAAAAAAAACTTTACACTATATTTTAAGCCTTACCTGGCAGCACTGTCCTGCCAACATTAGTGATACCTGCTTACCTGTAACTGGGAATTTGATGTGAACTTTAAGTTGTCACATGTGAAATGCAGCAGCCAACACAGAGCAAAGCAAACTCCCAACGGTGCCTGTCACCATGTTGCTACAGCCCTCCTGCCCCTCCATGCTCCACTAGCTTTCTTTAAGGAGAGGTGATAAAAAGCCTACGGCTTCCCCAATTACCTCTCTTCCTTGCACTGCCTTCCTAAAGTCATGGTCTGATGAGGTTTTCAAGAAAACACCACCATACAGAACACAGAGAAAGAATGGCAACTACAGGTGACCAACTACCAATCCTTCACTGAACACCCTCTGCAAATCCTCACTGCTGGTGGAGGCTGGCAAATAGTTTCTCAAATAGAGG
This sequence comes from Phaethon lepturus, assembly GCF_000687285.1. Lineage (NCBI taxonomy): Eukaryota > Metazoa > Chordata > Aves > Phaethontiformes > Phaethontidae > Phaethon > Phaethon lepturus. The sequence goes on along the minus strand of NW_010531598.1, from coordinate 22,976 downwards.
AACACCGGGACATGGTCCTCATTAAATAGATATTTACAAATGGTCATCAGTGGTTGGATGGAGCAGGGAATCGAGATGCTATGGTTAAGCACTGCGTCAGCAATACGTAAAATTTCAGGGGGTGGCATGGGTGGCCCGTCTGACCAACACGGAATTAACACAGGGCAGGCAGAGGCAGAAGCGTGACAAGGCTGCCTGGCTTGGCTGAGTTTTGGTGGAACATGTCCCCTTCCTTTTGTACACTCAAACGTTTACATCTATTTGCAAAGAGTGCAAGCTTCCCCTAGCAGACATAGAATCCTCCTAGCATATAAAACACCCACTCCCACCTGCCTCCCTCAGCAAAAAAACTAGATGAAAGTTGGGCTGTGGCTAACATGAAAGTCAGAAGCCAGCTTAGGTAAGAATGGAGAGCCAGAAGAAAGCACCACCTAATCCCTAAAGAGGCTTCAGAAACAAGCATGTACTCTCTCTTGCCAATGTGAAGTTGTGGTGACTGTAGAAACAGTTTTTCAGGTTGTTCTGGGTTCTACCTGCTGGCCACAAATTATAGGGAAGGTTTCGAGGTCTACATCAGGATTAAAAAGATGTCATAATAGTGCCAGTGCCTCACGAGAAGATGGATACTGCTAAGTCCCTTCACAAAATTTCTGTTTATTAAATGCAAGAATTATCTATAGCAACTCACCATAGTCACCACCAAGAAGCAATGGGATGCTCCAAGGGCTTTAATTAAGAATATCTTAGCTGGTGCCAGAAGTAAATCTGTACCTTCCTCACCTGCTTTACAAATTTAATCTATTTAAGAGAACTCATTTTAGTTTATTTCTTTCAAGAAGGCGTTAATACAGTTTTTCAACTCCTAACGACAAGGTACACTGGAAGAAGAGGTAACCTATTATTACTGATAGACAAGCAAGGAAAATTTTAGATATTGCGTCACAAGAAAGCTGAAAGCCCAAGAAACATTTCTGCCTCGCCCACGTGGAGGTAACGAAAGGCATCTCAGCAACACTCTCCCCATCACTGCAACTAGCAGGATGGGAAATAGCAGATCTTGTCCCCCGACACAGCTAAGAAGAGCTGATGAAGGACAGCAATCTCCTCTGCATGTTGTGGCTCCGAGACGCTAACCTGCAAGTCTAGTCAAGCACAAAGCTGAGGAAATTCCGCGATGCTGTGACTTGGCAGCTCGAAATGCCACTGCTCAGAAGGAAAAGCTGACTCACTCAGGTGCAGAAGTCTCTCTTTCTTCAACGGCCAGCCAAGTTAATACGGTTTGGCTCGCACTTTAAACACCTGCCAGTTGTGCAAACTTTTTCTTTGAGCTGAGAACACGATCTGTGTTGCCAGAGCCATGAATCCTACTGAGAGGCTCAGCCCAAGCGGGGACACAGTACTGCTCTGGCAAACAGGAGCCCCAAATTCTCCTCCAGGCAAAAAGGCTCTGCCCTTTAAAAGCCAAGAACCAGTCCTCTGAAAATTACTTCGGTAGAACTACCTTCCACTGTTTTAAGTATTAATCTTTTAAGGAAGAAATACAAACAGCACCATTTTAAAGGCTTTCTTTTAATAAAGTTTTGACTTTGGAGAATTTAGATGAAGAGAACCTCAACCCCTACATCAGTGCAACTACTGACAAATGCTCTGTAAATGCATAGACCTAAAAATACGGCTGGGCCTGAACTTTTTCCCAATTTTTTTTTTTTTTTTTTTTAAACATCTTTTCTGGAACATAATACTCATGGGCTTACAGAACGAGAGCCTTTAACACCAATCTCTTCACAAGCCATAAAGCAAACTGCCTTTTATATTTCATAAGCTTGCAAAAGCCACTCTAAGGGGATTATCACTACAATGTCTAATAAAATATGTAATCATTATTCCAATACTTCCTAGAGGTCAAAGGAATTAGGTCTAACATGAGCATGCTGTTTCTTGTTGCCACCTAAAAACAACTTTTAATTAACACACCTGCATCTACCATGGCTGAGCCAGGGTAAGAGAGGGCCTGGGTACCAAACTTGTTCTGCATCAGTGGCAAAATATTAGCATCTTGAGAGAAAAGATGCATCGCCTGTTCCTTGAACAGGCTTTACTGAAGAGCCTTGGCTGGTGCTCAGAGACTCCTAGTGGGCACAAATCAGGAGTTCACCGATAGTGGCAAGAGTTTGACAGGGAAATTGTTCCTTATATCATCGAGCATCTTTTAACAAGCTTTCTTGTCCATGTATTTTCTTGCACTGCCTCATATTGAATTTGCATTAGAATGACTCATGCTGGTGCAAAAATACGTTCCCTGCCAGCAAACTTGGTACAACTTGCTTACACATTTTATCATTTCAAGAATATTCTCAAGTACCTCCTTGCCCATTTGGACTCAGCAGTTCAGTCTTCAAGTCAAGTTTCCCCAAGTTTGTTGGTCCAAAGCCAAATAAGCACAAGCCATAGTTCAAAAAAATTATATTTCAAGCATCTCCATTAGATGATTTATCACCTTGATATATCATGATAGTTACTCTTTGTAATTTCCTAACCTAAAAAATACAAATTCAGCCCCATGCTTTAGTTGAACTTGAAACTCAAATACAAAAGCCTTTCACTCAATTCAGTAAAACAGTTTGACAGATAAAGGAATTTTCATTTTATTCAAATACTTAAAAAGCTTCAAAACTTTAACACACAGTAGCCAGGACTTTCTTTTTAAGTTCTGAAGGCATAACATATATTGAAATTTAAGTAACCACAGATGGTAAAGGAAACTTTTCTTCTCTTAAGAACCTGGCAGTATATAGAGTCCCCTGAGTTACAGCAGAACAGGAACTCAGACACTACGTTTAGCCTGGAATGAACCACCGGATTTACCAAAGGAAGACAGACACATTTTGTTTTTCCATTTTCAAGTTTTTACCATTCTTGATCAATTAATTTTTCCCTAAGCAGAAAAAAAAAAAACCCATGGTGTTCTCCTTAAGCTGGTAAACACTACAGAAAGGAAACCCCACAAGTACAGGGATGTCTCTCCCATACACATTTTCAATTCTTTAAAGCGTCACATTGAGAGGCTGAAAGGTACATCGAAAGATCACATAGTCCTGCTTAACTTTTACACTAGGACAAGTTTGCTTAATTTGCTCTTAAAATCCTACAAGAAAAGATCATACGACTTCCCTGGTTAACTATTCTATTGCTCAGTGACAGCCCAGAAGTTTTTTCTGAAACTCCAACCTAAGACTTCTGTTGCAAACCAAGTCCTCCTCACAGCACATACAGCTGCCATGTGGAGCTACTGTACAACAGCCACTTGGAAAACCAAAGACTTCAACACATACTCTGCACCATCTGTCACTCTTGTAAACTAAAACGTCAACCTTCACAAATTAAGTTTTCTAACCCTCTTATTGCCACCTGACTTTGAACTCCACTCATGTATGACTAAGCAAAATGGATCTATTTGCCTGTTGCCCTCAAAACGGCTCATCTCTGTTTCGATATTCTTCAGTTCTGTTATAATGCAAAGTACACATAATAAAATTTCAGTTCTACATACAGGACACTGCATCTGTAAGAGGGCAATATCAGCTCTACAAAAGCACAGTTTTGCTAACAAGCTTCATTATCAAGCACAAAAAAAGCAAATAAAATTAAGCCCAAGTTTTCAAAGCAGCAGTCTTGTGTTACCCAGCTAACACACACTATTCCTGAAAGTCCGACAGGTCAAAGTCAAGCTTCACTTACACCACACTCCTCTCATTTACACAGCGAGCATGAGCCAGGCATGATCTGCTATGACATGACAAGTTCTACAAAAAACATGGAAAAACCCCAAGCTCACAAATAAAAAAACCAAACCACTGAACACTCTGCTTTCCACCATGCCCAAAGGGGAACTCCACTTGGTTTTCCCCTAGCAGCCCTGAAGCATCAGCAGCTGTATCGGTTCCCTTATCAAATCTCAGTAACACAAACCCCCTGATAAGGAATTGAGGATTTACAGTACTAAAACGGGTAATGAGTCCAGACAGCTGAGCTTATAAAAGCAATCCGAATCCAATCACTTGTTCCATGAATACTCTACAAACTAAAAACCGTATTAAACAGCCAGGATACTTTCACTCCAAGCAGGAATTTATATTCCCGCACTTCTCTTCCCTGGAGGTATGTGCAGAAAATGTACTGCAATGAAAAATGCCCACAGTCTAGCAAGCCTTAGCAGGAGGTGACTGATCCAAAGGCTCATCAGGGCACTGCCAGAAAGTTTTCCTTCTTCTGAAAGGGAATAAGAAGATATAGAACATATATAAAATAAATGTAGGAAATCTTTCATTTTGGGTAAGGAAAGTAAATTTTCTATGCTAGCATACTAAAAAGAAAGTCAAATACACTTAACACTTAAACTATTATTCTATTTTAATCATTCCAAATTGGCAAGGCTCACACCCAGAAGAAACTCCAAAGCAACACCCAGCAGCTACTATTTTAGGTTTTCCTCCAAATAATAGTTAACTTCAACAAAAATGTATAATAGCTTAATACCTCAGCTGTTTTTTGTTTGTTTGTATTTAAGTATACCCATGCTGATTCAGGGCAGGGGAAAGCAGTAGAAAACACTAACAGCACAGGTACTGAATATTCTATACGAGATTTAGGGGATAGCTGGGTTGCTCAGACGCCCCTGAACACTGTACCCAAGACAGCATTCACATCTGGAATTCAGCACTGAGCAAAAATTACTGTCTGATATAAGTGGTTGACAGTTTTATGGTAAGTGAGCATACTTCCTTCCATTCCTAAGAGTAACCACTAACACTTGCAAAAATATTAAGCTTTATTAGCAGTTTTTAGAGACTGGCTGGGCACTAATCCTTTACAGCTGGTATGCTTTGCTAAAGGTTGGATTTTGAAAGACATAGAAATAACTCTGAATTCCCTAAAATACCATCTGTCAAAGTGAAATATTTTTACAGTAATCTTGGAATTGTGCACAAAACTAGATTTTTATACCTGAATAACAGTAGCAGAGAACTTGTGGATAAACCTCTTTAGTATTTCCTTCGCCTATTAATGCAACATCACCTGAATATAACAGGCTTCAGACAGCAGCTCCAGTTAACAGCCTGACACATCTTTTCCTGAAAGGGTAACTGGGCGGATGGAGTGAGGATTTTGCAGCTGTATAAGGAGACCGATACAGATTTTGTTTATTTACTTGTGTATAAACTTTATCTACTCACTTGTGCATCAGATATGTACTGTTTAACAACTTTTTTTAAAGCAGCTTTACCTTTATGGAAAAAGTTCTTAATGTACCAAACTTGCAAGTGTTGCCACCTAACTTGAATGACGGCAGTTTTCATAAAGTGCTGGAATCACTTGCTTTGGGCGTAGGCAAGTTTTGGCAATGTCAGCTCTTACTGACATAGCAAGCGATCTTAAGGCTGAGAGTCATAAGGATAAGTGCTCCATGTGCCTTTTACACTGAAAGGACAGTCTTCGCAGATATGGCAATGAAAAACACTTTCAACAGTACCACCTTATTGTTAATTTTATGTGCTAGCTAGTTTAAAGGTTATTAGTCCTGTTACAGGCAGCTGAAGTCAGGGTACCAGTGGCTTTAACAGACTATAGCCGTAGATCAAAGCCACGCAAACAATTAATTCAGCATCAGTGTAACTGTGCAAGTTAAAAAAAAAAACACAACACCTCTGCAAGCAGATGTTAAAGCAAGGCAATCACCAGCTGAATCCAAAACCTCTCCACAGGGAATCCCACTCTATTACCTTCTTGCTCCCACCTCAGCTGAGAGAGATGGTGAGAAATGGGGAGCCAGAACAAGTTTTCTAATAATCCCATCTACTCCCTTTCTCCTAGAAGCACGTCATAATAATCATCCTCAAAAAGCAACCACCAAAAGCAACTCTTTCCAAGTTCAATCAGAACTGACAATCCTCCTCCCTGGGTAAGAGTAAAAGAGCCCTCACAGTCAGCTTCATTCAAATTCATTTTTTCCCTCCGGTTTCATGGAAGTCAGTTCCTTTGTCTCAAGATTTGAAAAAGACGTGCCCAACAGGTAAAAGCTACCCTAAGGGAAGTTTATACACACTCTCCAATTTAATCTACAGGGAGGAAAATACAAGTCTCCCACCCTGCTCAGGCTTCTAGCATTCAACTGTCTCCACCGAAGTCTCCACTCTCCCTCCCGTTACAGCCTAGAGCTCACATCAAGCACAGGAGCGAGTCTGAGCCTTGTTAGAAGAGCAGTGCTGCAAACGTGAGTTAAATGTCTCAGAAATGGGATCTGGTCCGTAAGCAGTTGTTCAGCATCAGCAATATGGCTGCGTCTATTCCATAAAGTTCTAAAAATTAAGTCACGAGAGTAACCTGCAAACTAAATACCCAACAAACTATTTTCCAATTCAAACAAAAATAGCTTGGAATAAATGCACAGTATTAAATCTAGATCAGGAAAGCTCAGCTGTTTTCCATAGTTGCTGGTTTGTAAAGATATTTTTAAAATACTGACTATGCTGTTGTTTAACTTTCCTTCTTGACCTACTAGTTATCTGGAATTTCACTGGAGCCATAAGGGAGAAAACTAACCTCTAACTGTATGTTGCCCATGAAAGAAAGGCACAAGAACTCCAGTCACCCTTGCTTTGTTTACATTCCAGGAGCTGACAGCATAGCTCCACAGGTAACCCTGACACTGTCTGCAGTAATAGAATAATTAAGAGCAAATTACCAAAGGATTAAAAACAATTTAATAACTATAAAAGAGGCATGCACAGGAAAGAATGAACAGATACTTAATATCTGTGGCACTTCAAGACATGGGTATGTTTTCATATTTTAAGGAATACCTTTAAATTAAAGTTTGTAATAGGAAACAGTCAAACAGTTTCAGCTGGAAGAGGCTGAGGGGAGACCTCACTGCTCCCTACAACTACCTGAAAGGGGGTTGGTCTCTTCTTCCAAGTAACTAGTGATTGGACAAGAAGAAATGGCCTCAAGTTGTGCCGGGGGAGGTTTAGACTGGATATTAGGAAACATTTCTTTACTGAGAGAGTGGTCCAGCATTGGCACAGGCTGCCCAGGGAGGTGGTGGAGTCACCATCTCTGGAAGTGTTCAAAAAACTTGTGGACATGGCACTTCAGGACATGGTTTAGGGGGCATGGTGGTGTTAGGTTAACGGTTGGACTTGATGATCTTGAAGATCTTTTCCAATCTTAATGATTCTGTGAAATACACTTATGGAATACTCTGTTTCCTTGTCAATATCCACACAACAACACACTTACTTACTGCATTGACTGACAACATATCAGCTTTGCAGTTGACCTGAGAACAAGTCAATGGCAAAATGTTTAACACAGAATACATAATCTGTCTATCTCCTTAAACTTTACACTATTCATTGGTCAAGATAGTTTTTAAAAACTAAAGCAATTTTAAAGGTGTGAAGGCACAAAAACTTCAAGATTGCCTTGCAATCCACTCAACCATTGACAGCCCACTCCCTTAAAAATATACAGATTTTAGAGAGAAAAAAAACATAAAGCTCTGCTTGCTCACTACCTACAATGAGGAACTTCTGCTAAGCACACAGAAGGTTTATTAGTTCTTATGACCACGGTGCTAAGAGGTGTAAGAGGTTTGCATCTGAACTACCTTATTTCCCATGGTAGATTACCAAAACCTTTTGGGAATCCAAAAAGTTATGCTTTTCCTTGCTCAGTCTCAACAGAATTACTTTCTGAACAAAACACAAAACAAAAAACCCCAACAAATTACACTCTTATAATATTACTATCTTTTGCTCTTTCAAATCCACCCTGATTAGAGTGCATACGATAGCAGGTTTCAGTTGTGATCAATATATAGCAACACCAGTACTCATTTGTTGTATTACAGTTCCTGACTTGGTAAAACCTTCACTTGTGTTAAGAGAACTGCAGCTAATAGATGTTAAAATAAGTGAACATTGTTTAACTTCTTTTAACAGCTTTGGCATTATGAAAACCATGTCAGAATTTCAGAATGCTGAAAAATGCAGAAATCTGAGCATCAAGATCAGCTTCAGATGGATATTTAAGTCAGCCTTGCAAGAAGCCAGATCAGCTAAGGTCAGGCAGCAGATGCCAACCCTCACTGAACGTTGTACGAGATCTCCCCAGCAAGTATACAGTATTCAATTCAAAGGCTGGTAATTACATAGTCAATCTAGTGCCACACTGTCCTGGTGGGCTTACAACAATGGAAGCAACCACTGGATGGCTGGAAACACATCCCGTGCCCCATGCCACTGCCTGGAACACTTGCCCTGAAGTCTTGTGGCAACATGGCACCCCAGAAAGAATTGAGTCAGACAATGGGACCCATTTCCAAAACAATCTCAGACACCTGGGCCACAAAGCCCATTGAATGGGTGTATCGCATTCATCCATATCGTGCACCAGCCTCTGGGAAAATTGAACGACACAACAGACTGTTAAAGACTACACTGAGAGCAATGGATGCTGAGACATTCAAACGGTGGGATACACGTGCAGCCAAATCCACCTGGTTAGTCAACACAAGGGGATCTGCCAATTGAGCTGGCCCTGCCCCCAAAAATTTTTTATGTACAGTAGAAGGGGATAAAGTCCCTGTGGTACATGTAAAAAATATGCTGGGGAAGACAGCCTGGGTGCCCCTGCCTGAGGCAGGAATAAAACCCATTCGTGGGATTGCCTTTGCTCAAAGACCTCGGTGCACTTGGTGGGTGATGCGGGAAGATGGGGAAGTCTGATGTGTACCTCAAGGAGATTTGATTTTGGTGGATAATGGCCAATGATTTGAATTATATGATGTTAATTGCTATATAATACTGCATGTTATCACCACTACGGTTGCTATATGCAACCGTTACGTTAACGGTTGGACTTGATGATTAATGAAACCAAACAAAAAGCAGCGGTGATAGAACCAGCACTGGCCTCAGCTTGCGACGATCCAACACCACGCACCACCTCTCCTGCCCTGAGAGACTGTTATGTCAGATGGAGCCCAAAGTCATAGACTAAATGAACTCAACAGACATTTTAGAGGGATAACCCATAAACTAAGGGAATGATATCTGTGTGTATGTACCAAAAGACAAGGAAAGCGGTAGTGATAAATTGGAATGTACTGCAAAGTGTAGGACTTGGGCATGACATAGATGGTATAGAGTAAGAGGTGGATACTGACCTGGTTTCGGCTGGGATAGAGTTACTTTTCTTCCCGATAGCTGGTATAGTGGTGTGTTTTGCATTTGGCATGAGGATGATGTTGAGAACATACTGACGTTTTGAGTGGTTGCTAAACAGTCAGGGACTGTCCAGCTTCCCATGCCAGCCTGCCAGCGAGCAGGCGGGGGGTGCACGGGAAGCTGGGAGGGGACACAGCAGGACAGCTGACCCCAACTGCCTGAAGGGATATTCCAGACCGTACGACGTCATGCTCAGCATATAAACTGGGGGAGCTGGCCAGGGAGGCTCTGCAGCTCAGGAACTAACTGGGCATCGGTCAGCAGGTGGTGAGCAATTGTGCTGTGCATCACTTGTTTTGTATATTCTTTTATCATTCTTGTTATCATCTCTTTTTTTCCTGTTCAATTAAACTGTCTTTACCTCAACCGACGAGTTCTACCTTTTTTTCCCCCCGATTCTCTCCTCCATCCCGCTGGGGAGTGGTGGGTGAGGCTGCGTGGTTGTTTTGGCTACCTGCCAGGTTAAACTACAACACATACTCTTGCAACACAGATAGAATATGCCCTCTTGCCTGCCTGTGGAGCTGGAGAGCAGAGTGCCTGCAGCTAGGAGCTGCTTACAAAGGTGACATACATTTCCCTCTGGAAAGTCCACCCCACTTTGCATGAAGAGGGCAATATCTGCAGCCCTCTAAGTCCTGACTTTCAGCTCTAGCGGTTCCCTGCTGTCTCTAGCCTCCGCTAATAGCTCATGATATAAAACCAAGATATCTTGCTGATTTTTGGTGTTTTCTATGGACCCTCTCTCAATCCCTGCCTCTGAAATTACCCCTCGCCCAGCGGCAAACGCTGATCCTTACGCTCAGTAACACTGAGAACGATTCACATTGACGCAGGAGGTAATTACCATTACAGAAAAGTCAGTTATTGGCAATTCAAGATACTGTCCTCCTTGCTAAACAGCAGATGGAGAAAGAGCAAAAATACATTAGATGTCACCAACAGAGGTGGCAAAAATAAAGCAGGAGTAACCTCTCATCCTGTGCTTGTAGCAAGTTGACTACGATAGATACGGTGGAGCTCAGCATTTTGAACATGTGCTCTCCAAGCACTAATACTGAGATCTATGCCCAGATGGTCAAGACCTTCAAAAACATAAGGCCTAATACAAAATTATTGATATTTAAATTATTCATAGTGGTCATTCAACAATTGTGTGAAGTTGGTTTTTGCCCAACCTCACTTTATAAACTCACAACTACGTAAATATCACACAAGTCACATATATATGCACAAATGTGACATACCCCAAAGTTTTAAAATAGCCTTTCATAATTAAGAGATTTTTCAGCGTGAAAGGACACTGCAAGGTTTACACAAGCTATGACAAATAACATTCAGATTACATCCATGTATGATCCTAATTGCAACCTGCATCTTGGAAATAATTTTCCACCTTGAAACTAAATGCAAGCCACAGTCTGAAAGCACAGCAATGGCATGAAGGCTGAACACCAGTCACGGAGAATTATATCGGCCATTTATGGTAATTAAATGGGTACTTAGTACATCATTGCCAATAGTTTACAGGAGTCTCATGAGCTGCTCCCCATTCTCCATCAGAAACACACAGGCAACACTGTTCAGAAACATACTTACTTTTCACCTAGAGAATATCTGAAGAATTATTTTCCCCAAAAAAGTATGTAAATAATTAAGGGGTAGAATCTTCTACCACCCCAGGTTTAATGCAGCTCTATCAAATACAGTAATTTCTAACTAAAGAAAAAAAAACATGATCATTAAATTCTCACTTGAAACCACACAACCAGCAATATTTCCTGTGTATTTCAACAAAAGCATACACATGACACAAGGTACTAAGGATAACCGTCTGAGCTGCACAGAGCTATGGGAAAGACAGTTTGTTAATGAACCTCAGATTCAACTTCTGGTTTATGAACACACAACTCTCCCACAGTCCCTCTGTTCTTGGTTCTCCTCAGTTTGTGAGCAGCTCATCCAGATGGGCCATCCGCCTCAAAACCCAAGAGTCCACCACCAAAACACACGTACTCCTGGAATATAAAAGTTACTTTCTTGTCTGTGTTCAGCTGAGAGAGAAACCTATAACCAATCCAACCAGCTCAGATCTAGCAAATTTTATTAGCTGAGAAGGAGTGAAGCAGCATGGATACCCTACTACGAGAACTGCCTCTCTCTAGGAAGGGTACAGCTTGAAGATTTTGAGCCCTGTTGAACACAAACAAGTCTGGAGGAAAACCAACCTGGCTGAAGTGGTGCAGCTCACGCAGCTGAGTCCAGCTGACCCCTGCAGCTCTGCTCACAGCAGGTCCAAACTGCCTCCGAACGGAGCTGCCACCGCCGCAGCCATTGCCCCGCAGAGTGCTCTCAGGTACTGCCAGTTAACCAGTAACCTACCTTTCCTGTTTAAAAAAACTAATGAATTGGTTAGGGGCAAGCATCTGAGCAAATTTATAACTTCCAAGGTTAATCCTGCTTTTGGGGATTAAACGTTTTTATAAATTCAAATTTCAATCTCAATAGCTTAGCTGCAGAACTGAAAAGGACTCTGTCTTAAAAGAAGTTCACACGACGTTCAGCCAACTACAGGTCAGTATCTGCTTTAGGAATCACATATGGAAAAGTTTGGGGGTTTAGCACATCTTTACTGAACAAACCCAAACGCAGTTTTACAGACTGCAGTCTCCCTTTCCACAGTCAGACCAGACCTGCTCATTACATTCATTTTACCTTCTGCAACCACTGAGGAACAGGCTCCATAGCAATGGACTAACACATCCAGCCTGAAGATCAAATCTTAAGGCTGGAAAGGACCTCAAAAGGTTAGGTAGCCCACTCCCTCATCCTGATGTTATTCCTGACAATCTTTTGCAGTCCTCCAGAGGCAGACACACCCCTACCCCAAAGCTGCCTGTCCCAGCCACCTTGCTAAACCATTTCCACATGCCACTACATCTTGCCTTAAAGAACTGAGGTATGACTTGGGTTCACTCACTCTGGCTCCTTCTTCCCACCAAATCCCTTGACAAACATCACCAGCCTCACTCAACCCATCACTACCTTTGTAAGCTGATGAAGAGGCAGGGACTGTCCTCACCTGATTAGACTAAGAGGACATTTTCTGAATCTTCGCTGCATATTAAGCAAGAAAGGATGATGCCGGGAAAAGATTCAGCACATGACTACACAATTACCAGTTATTAACTCAACACTTGAGCATTACTCAGGTTGCACAAGCCAACTCAGCCCTGGCATTTCACTTTGCAACCACAATAGCTTGCATCTAATCATCAAATGTTTTGTATAGTACACCAGCATGTCCAAAACAAACTCTAAAATAGAATAATTTTGGCACTGCTTTTCAGCATTTGACAATAGAGCATGGAAACTACGTGAATCATGCTGCTCTAACCCCAAGATCTGAAATCCATATGTTCAAGAGCATTTTCAACCATACAAATAAAATTTCCTGCAGCTGAGTCCTTCAAGGCCCAAAGATCTTCATGTATTTCTGATCTCTCATTCCTAAAGACAAGACACTCTTGGGCCACATCACTTAACACTCCAGCATAGCAGTTTCTAGTTTTGCAGTCCTCAAAGAATTATTTCAGGAATTAATAGAATCAGTTATACATGATAAAAAAATTTATTTGTTATAAACGTCTTTAATGCAAAGTGCACAGAGTTTTACCTGATTTTGAAAGAGTATCCCAAAATTTTGACTACATAACGTACTGTTACAGGCAGACGCATCACTTCTTTTAGTGTTCACTTCTGCCTAGCCATCTATGATGGAAGCTACCAAAATAGTCTGTAGTTGCACAAGCAGAATCAGCAAGCATTTTGTCATCTTCATTAGAAAGATACTGGAAATATCTTTCCGGACAGTTTCAAGCTCTAGAAGGTTATTTCAGTCTTTGCTATCAAAACCAGGAGAAGATGAGTACTTCAGCTGAAGCTGGTCTGCACACCTGGCAAGCTACAACCCCCTACAACTGTCTTTGCCCAAAGACCCGTAACTCCTACAGTTTACCTTAAAACAAAGTAAATCTCTAAAATTAAATAGTCAGAGTATGTTCAAACTGGGTGGAAAAACTGCCAGAAGTTCATGCCCTAGCATAATCGATGCAACATGCTCCTAAATTATGGCCTTCTGTATTAATTCAAATGAATGTTGACAATGCACATTAGGCAGTTTATCACTTATCTTCTAGTTAAAGATTTCACATACATGTTCAAGTTTGTCTTAATACCATCAATATGCATAAACTGAAACACCTTCTAGATTTTTATTGTAGTTTACTCTGCATCTTTTAATAATTTAATTTATAAATCATTAACCTATATAGAAATCTCACCTTTTTCTTCATATTGAAATAACATTTCCTCCATTTTACTAGTAACTGCATCTGGACGTTGGAGGTCTAAGAGCTGCTAAAGTTTTCATGTTTTTATATACTCTTTGTGGTTTGGGGTTTTTCTTTAATATTAAAAAATGTGGCTTAAATCCTTTGGACATTGTTCTTATTGCCATTCACAAAAAGCAGACCCACGGGTAGATTGGCTTTTTCCAGGGAACAGCTGAGCCTCTACGCTCAGAAGTTCTGTCATGGCACTGTCCTTGACAAGTATTTACACTATTTCAAGACAGACAACTAGCATCTATTCAACAGACAAAAGTCTTGTCCCATCCTTCTTTCTTCCCCTCTTCATAGGTACAGATGATTAGCATTTCTATTTTTAGTTGTTATTACTAGGCTAGACTGGAAAAACTACCCTAAAGATTGCTCTTAATGGCGCAAGTTTACCTCAAATAAAGAGTACAAATGCTCAAAGGCACTGCCAAAACCAGTACTGACTGCAGAAGGAACTGAAGCTGGAGTCTGTCAAAGGTTCCTTGCTGGCTACAGGAAACCCTGGTTTAAAAAAAGATTATCACACAGTCACAGCTGTTTGACACATAGCAATATCCACGTGCTTTCTTCAAATCACGGTGAGACCAAGACAGGACACAGCAAAGCAAACACGAGGCGACTTCCATTGCAACAGAAAGTACAGTAGCAGAAGTTATAGGATTATCATAAAACAAAGGAGAAAAAATGGTCTTCCCAATGGATTTTTAAAAAAAAATAATTTCTTTCTATTCCTGACAACACCTGTAGGGAATTCAAACTGTGATAAATAATGTAGCACAGACCACTGGGGACTCCAGGGGGCCCTAGAACAGGCTGGCTCCAAACAAACTGCCCTTTGCTCTAGCCTGATCAAATAAGAACAGCTATCAATGCCTCATTAAATCAAGGCACCAAGAAACACCAAAGTAAGTCTTGAATAAAGACTCTCGATGCCCAGAAGGTCTGTTTTACTGTGTCCAAACAAAAAGTTTAATCTCTGCCTACAGTTCTTTAAAGTAATTCAAGATTTGTTCCCCACATTCATTTGGCAGAATCAGTCTTACAGGTTTCACTGGAAATACATTCAGAATTAATTTCTCACTTCCTAACAGCTAGAGAGCAGCCCTCCGAGATAATTCAGCCATATGACAAGTGGGGCCTGCAGACTCAAAACGGACAATGCTTCAGAGGGAGGAGCAGAAATAAAAAAAAAAATCAGCTTACACATACCAATATTAGATGAAGCAGAAAACTGTTCAATAGTGCTGAGCACTAGAGGATAATTTCAACACCACAGACAATGGAATTAAAATATGAGAAATAGACTGCTGATGTATTAGAGACATCATAAGTACTTTCAGAAAAATGACATTCCTTTTCCCTAAAGGTGGAAGAGAAAATTAACTCTAGCAGGACTCCTAAGTACCTCAAGGGTATCTCTGATTTGAGTCCCATCAGTGAAATTCAGTCTGTCGCCCACGGCTGTGTAACAATCCCAAGAGACTCCTCAGCCTTCTGGTTCCTTATGATAATCCCTTGAGTGCAGAAGCCAGTGTGAATAATCCAAGAAAAGTCCTACTGGAATACAGAAAGAAGAGAAAGCAGGCCTAATGTTACTCCAAAAAGTTCTTATTCCAACCCAACTCACAGCATTACATTGATCTGAACAGGTAGCTGCTGATTTAACTTGGAGGAATTGAAACACACAATATCAGAACACTGCTTAAGCCATTTCCCCCTCATCTGGCCATTTAGGAAGTACCCAAGCTTACGATCAGAAGTTCTTCTTAAATACAAATGGGAAGAAAAGCAGTGGCCAGACAAGTCTAGAAACGTGGCCTAAAGGCAGGACTCTGAGCATGGCTGCACAAGTAGAAGCTGGTGATGAAACCAGTACAACTGTAAATCTACGTTCAACAAGATACTGCATGCAACGACACGAGTGCTCAAGAGGCACAAACAAAAAAGGCCACCAGCCCTCCCTCCTGTACGAAACAGTCAGAAACTATGGCCCGTGAGTCAGCTCTGTGATTCCTTATGTCACTCCACAATAAACATTAAATTAGTCCTCTATTCTTTTCACTGCAGCAAGGTGGAGAAATAGAGTTAAGACCCCATACCCCTCCCTGAGCACAGGAAAACTTATGTTTTACCAAAAACAACTGAAATCTATGACCTCCCTAGTAATACATTAGAAAGTACAGGACCAAAGTATGCAATTCTGCTAGTGATTTTAAGGAAACAAATCTGTCATTTTATTCCCCTCCTGCTCAACAACAGCTGCGCAGTTTTCAAGTGAGATGAGGACAAGCGCTCAAGTTCAAAGTAACAAAAGCAATAACTAAAGTCCTCCCACATATACTCGTTACACATTATGGCTGCATTCCTTAACTGCTCTTCCACCATTCCTTACTCTGAGGAGTCTGCTCCTACTAGTGAATCTCTGCTGCAGTTGTGAAGACCCAACGGCAGTGATGAAGGACCCTTAAAACTCTACAACCTCTAGCAGTTCCTCACCCAAGAAAATCAGACACTACAGCAAACTATCCTCTCCTCCCTGCCCAGTCTCCATGCACTTGAACTGTAATTACTCCTCTTCCATACTGATTTTTGCTGGCCGAGCAGGAAAGATGCCAAGGCAGGCTTCTATCCATCAAGTCACTGTCTGCTCCCATCAACCCAAGAAATTCTGAGTAACGACTGCAGCCAGCCTTTTCTTCTCAGGCAGGAAGCACCAAGACATCTGAAAACACATGCAATAGCCACCGTGGCAAATTGAAAAGCAGGGCAGCTTCACATTCTATATAGATTGATTTAAATAAAGCTTTAAGTTGCTTGATGTAAAAATTGGTGTTATGATTCAGTGCCCAGATCAGCTTATTTGGAGGCAAAAAAAACATCTCACTGAAGCAGGATAGGGTTACTTGTTATGAAACTGCTATATGGATGATGCACTCTTAGGACAGAGGAAACAGATTTTACAAGTAGCTTGAATGTTACTGTATACTTTATATTGAGTACTTACATAAAACAGCTAAACATTCACCAAGCAAAGGTATCTTTTTACCATGCCCTGAAATGAAGAAACTCAAAAAAACCCTCCAAAACCCTATATACAGGGAAGGAGG
The DNA here is from genome assembly GCF_000687285.1 of Phaethon lepturus. Taxonomy (NCBI): domain Eukaryota; kingdom Metazoa; phylum Chordata; class Aves; order Phaethontiformes; family Phaethontidae; genus Phaethon; species Phaethon lepturus. The sequence goes on along the minus strand of NW_010531598.1, from coordinate 6,179 downwards.
CAGCCTTCTCAAAATGCTTGGTGCCACTAAAGCACACCATCAAAAAAACTTCAGGTAAGCATCACCTGGCTTCACTGCCACCACAGATCCTTCTCCTTTCCAATAAAGATAAAACTACATAGGAATATGCAGGTTAGAACAAGAACTAATTGCTACAAGAATCACCTCTGCCATCACAAATAAATAAATACAGCTGTAACTTTACTTACACTAACCTGCACTTCTGGGTCACTGGAACACTGTTTTGCAAGTAACCTCAAGCACAGCACAAAGAAAGCGCAGTTACAGCATCCACAATAAGCTGTGTTCTGCAGCAAGAAAAAAAAGAAGGGAAGACTCTCAGCCCAGACTGAAAACAGGGGTACTATTTGTGACAGTGATACCAGCTACATTCTATTACATTCTCTATATATGTAATACATAGCTACAGCTATATTCTAGGCAATGGGGCATTATTTACTAGCATTATGGGTCAGTGAGCACTTTAATGATAACAAGCGCTATCACTAGAAGAGGCAGTCCCACCCTGCCCTTACTATTAGTGCCCTCATGCCCCTTGTACACAACCTCACCCCTTTTGTCAGCACACGTGTGGTAACATGATGAATGGGATCAGGACACCAACTTGGGCTAAACTCTGTGGGTAAAAAAACAAAACAAAAGCAGTTTTAATCCAGTGTAGCTCCCCAGTCCAGTGCACTGGAAACCTGGCCATAAACTCACACCATTTAATCAGAGCTGAGCAGGAAAGGGTGGACATGTCGGTTGGGATTAGTTCAAGTTTAAAACACACCCTTTGTCTATATGGCCAAGCTTTTGCCAAGTACTAAGCAAAAAGGGTCAAGTTCTCTGGTTATTGCAGCCCTCTTCCCTCCAGCACACATTCAAACATAGTCACCTTCCTGCCAGTGCCTCCAGCAGAAAAACATGCCCATCGCTTGCTAAACTGCACATGCATTCAAATCCTTGCTATTAAGGATGCAAATCTATCCACTCTTAACGTACTGCACAACTGCACTCAAACTCCATGCACAGAAAAGCACACACCACAGCTGACGTGAAGCTCTGCATGTGCTGATTTACACCAGCTGACCTATGCCTGCTTCCCTCTTCACAGGCACACTCATTTGGATCACTCTTGTAACCAGCTAGCTTTCATAAAGTCAACGGCAACAATCGACTTTGAAACTTCTATCCCTCTGTAGAAGACTACTAACATTTGTTAAAGTCATTTGAGAAAGAGGAGAAAAAAGTACTAAAGCAGTACATTTGCACAAGCCTTTGTTTGCTTAAGAATCTAGGCTTGGGAAAAAAGTCTCAGAGCTATGATAGCACACCCAGCCAACGTGTGACTTTAGCACAAGCTGTCCCTGGGTGGTAGGAGGATGCTCAATAATCCAAATCCCACAACAGGAAGAAGGGAGCAAGTAATAGCTGCCCAGAGACCCGAGGGATACGATGCGTGTCTTGGGGCTCTCAGCAAGATGAATTTCCTTCAGCAGAAAGCTCAGAGGGGAATTGCTTAACACTTTTTTATTGTAATTCTTTTTACTTCACAGGTCACCACAAAAAGCTTGTTGATCATCATCAACCTTATTTGCCTTTTTAAACCGTTACTCTCACTCTTAAAAAAGAGTAAGTAGTGTTGTTCATACTAAGTATCAGCAGCAATTCTAGTTAGCAAATGCTAGAAACACCTTGCATGAAAGGGAGACAAAATAAGGGGCACTTTCCCTTTATGTTCCCTCAAAGAAAACCCTGTGCTAGGAGGTGCCTCCTGAAAGGCCAACACCATATTTCATCACTCCGCTACTCCTCCCCTGTTTAAAATTCAAGAGTAAACAACACATGAAAGTAGCATTAATCATTTCAGAACATAAAAGAGCTGGAGGGAATACTTTCCAAGACTGACTGGTCTTGTTCACATATCAAGACAAATCAAGAAAGATGTGGATCAACTGCAGCGAGGTCAGCAGAGGCCCCCAGGGCAGTCAGGGCTGGAGCACTGGCATTCAGGGCTGGAGGACAGGCTGCGGGAAAGGGCTCCGTCAGCCTGGGGAAGGGAAGGCTCTGGGACACCCACAGCAGCTGAATGCCTGCCTGGAGGGGATTTAGAAGATGGAGCCAGGCTCTCTGCAGCTGCATGTGGCAGCAGAATGAGAGATAACGGGCATAAGTTAAAATATGAGAGGTTCAGACTAGATGTAAAGAAAATCTTTTCCACCACAAGGACAGTCAAGGAGTAGCACAGGCTGCCCCAAAAGGTTGAGCTGTCTCCATCCTTAGAGTTCCTTTCATGACCTGAATGGATCAAGCCCTGAGCAACCTGGTCTGAGCCCAGAGCTGCCTCTGCTCCAAGCAGGAGGTTGGACAGGGACCTCCTGAGCTCCAGTTACCTTGTGAGCCCATGAACTCACAGAAGCACCCTGCAGGCACGCATTACAAGATTCCCTATTAAGAAGTTACATTTACTAACTTTTTCCTTCATATACTCTCAAGATAATTGACTCTGCCTGTCTCGCCGAGACTCATTCTGGGTTTCGAACAGTATTCTGGTTTCTGCGTTTCCAGCACTGACAAACACCAACTCTGCATCATCCTGGTCAGGAATCTGTACCAGAACCTCACACACAAAGATTGCAGCACTAAATTACCTCCGCTCTACCCTCCTCCATTAACAGTGAAGAAACGCTGCAAGAGGTGCGTCACAAACCAGCAGACAGCAGAGGAGCAACCAGGAAGACACAGGGCAGATGCAGAAGTTAATGGAGCTACTGATGAGTCTTTGAAGAAGAGAGCCACAATTTAAATTATTAAAGCAGTCAAACCTTTAATGAAGTTGGTTATAGCCTCATCATAAGGCTACAGGAAACTACCTACTGGTTTGTCAGCACCAGAATTTCTAAGTGGTGTTCAAGCCCTGTAATTCAAGGACTTTTTATTCTATGTTTACAGAGTACTAAAAGCCACAATTTACCAGGGTAATGCCACATTTAACTAGCAACTGAGTTCACATCTTTGTGAAATACAATTGAGACAGTCGTATCTCAGCCAAACTGCTAAACTTTTGAATCCAAGTTAGCTACGTTTTGAACATTAACATATAAAATTGGCAATTAAGATAATTTCCTTAAAGTGAACAAACATGGACTAAAGCTCAATAGTGTCTTATAAAAAGGATGCGCTTGGAAGTTTCTGGGGTATTATGTTAAAAATCCCATCGATAGTGATATTTTGCTTAAAAGTGACGACTTCTGTACCTAGCAGGATACATGAAACGTTTACTGTAAGATGACTTCCCCATGAAATTAATTTCATTTACGGGGAGTACTTGCAGATTCCCAAAGCAGCACAAATGGTATGGGCACAACTTTTTAGGCCAGATGAGATAAACACATTCACCTGAATGGGGAGATGTGAACCATGCCTCTTTTTCCCAAGAGATCTTTGAAAGAACCTTCTGAAAGGTCTACTCACCTGACCAGATGCAATGCATCAAATCTTTGAGAAGTGACTCAAACAACGACCCAAGAGAAGCATCTAGGAAACTAGATGGGACAGAACACACTCCAGTATTCTTGAAAGGTGACCTTGAAAAGGATAATAAGACTAGGAAAGCAAAAATATCAACACTTCAAGATGACAACACAACATATGAAGATGTCTTCAAAACAGACCCTCCTGCAACTTTTGAAAGACTCGGTGCATGAAGTCTAACCATCTTTATTCTTTCTGGAAGACTTCTGTAGAAGTCTGAGGTGTTTCTCAGTTCTCACACTTCGATTGAAGGGGCACAATCTTTTAAGGACAGCATTTTAAAACAGCTGATTCACATTTATACAGAAAGCGAGAGATTGGTAGTGGAGGAGTTAAGGCAGTCCCACTAGAAGTCCTTTCTTCCCTGGTCATTTTTACAGTGTCTCAATTCTTGCAGAGTCATTATTTCACTACTCATTCAACCATTACATGGTCACCTTAGAAATCCAGCTCTCTTCTGTTTCAACCTCAAATACACAGAGAAAATTTCTCACAAAAACTTTTCTGTCCCTCCTTAATTTTAAGACAATGAAGACTAGCAGAGACTAATTGTTCCAGACCTTCATTTGGCACAACGTTTTGTTAAGCTGCCCTTTCATATCATTATACTTTTGTCTATTTATTCCTTCATCATTACACTTGGATTGAGCTTGTAATGCTACAGTAAGAAGGAGGATGTCCTCCTCCTTAAGGCAAAGGCTAAAGTAAGAAGGAGGATGCCTTCTTCCTTAAGGCAAAGCACTAACACAACTGGCTCAGAGTCTGAGACTCTATTCCCAGTTCTCTTTATGAGCTTGGGCTGCAGTAATCCGCAGCTCAATTTCTGCCTTATGCAAATCAAACAATTTAAATATACACTTTGTGGATGTAAAAAGCATTTCACAGCTTTTAAGGAATCTTCCTCAAGCGTACCTTCTACACAGAGGAACAAACCTAAATGTTCTTTAGAGGCAGAAGGTGAAGATTACAGACTACAAAGTGCCTGAAAAGTTTGGGAGGGGGGACTGTCCTTTTTTGTTATTTTATTTTAGGAGGTAAGATTATTGGTGACAAAGACAGAAGTCACTACTTGTAATACACTAGCACCCAGACACTTCAGTCCTGTTGTATTTGGCACAATACAAATAAAGCAGTCAGGAAAAAGCGATAAAAGCCCAGGATGAGCTACCGTGTTGAAGGAACAAAGCTAGGAGAAATAGTTGATTACTGCCCACATGCTTACGGGCAAGGAGGCTCTCCAGCTTGGTGCAGCAGAATACAGAACACTTAAGAAAGAGTCGGGTGGTGCAGGAAGGTGACTGGGGCAGGATAAGCACTTCAGCAGTACTGCCTTGTAACGACACAAGGCAGCCTAAAACTCATAGTCATGGGGAGGGAGGGGCGAGCAAGAGGCTACAATATTATTAAGACATATACAATACAAAAGTATTTTACTGGTAGAAGAGACCATAATGTAACAGGAAAGAAAGAAAGAAGGAAGAAGTTTCTAAGACAGCATAGGTTAGCAGCCTGGAAGAGAAAAAGGCTCATAAACTTGCAATTAAAGAAGATTACTTTTTTTTTTTCTTCTTTTTTGAAAAGATAAACTTGAGACAGGATCTGGACTACCAGAAGGAGGCAGAGGCAGACAGAGATAGAAGACAAGATGAGGAGGAAGAGGAGGATTTGGAGAATCAGTAAGGGGAGACAGCTGAAGCATTTCAGAACCCTGGATAGAAAGTGTTTTGGGAGCATAAAAATCTCCTTGAATTCACCTCTTAGAAATCCTTCCCAAGCCCTGAACTCTTCAGAAAGAGCGTGCATGCCCCTCTGGTGTACCTACACCTTTCCCTTGAAGTGCTCTGGAAAGGTTGGGGGTGGGGGGCAACATGTCACAGACAACATGGTATTTAGCATTTTACAGCGACTGAAAAGCCATTTGTATTTCACAATGCTCCTTTCCAAAATCACTACAGAAAGAGTG
>NW_010531598.1:431-657 GCF_000687285.1 Phaethon lepturus | reverse complement strand
GTACCCAAAGGAGAAGTTCACCCAAAAGCCTATCAAAGTTCTGCTCATATCAACGTGTGGCATCTAGCGCTCTCGACTTCTGGGACTCGGGAGCGCTTCCGTTCAGCGAAGCATTTCGAAGAAGCATAACCCCGACAGACTCGCTTCTCTCCCAAACCTTCAGCTGACCGTCCCCAAAACCCATCCACTGTACATGTCGCGACAGAGAACTTCCAGCAGGCCGCAG
>NW_010531598.1:0-206 GCF_000687285.1 Phaethon lepturus | reverse complement strand
CGGCGGGAGTAGCCTCCGCGCCCCCCCCCCCCCCCCCCCGCCGCTCCGAGGCACCGGCTTGACCTTGCTTGAGGAGCCCTCTCCGCGCAGGGCCGCCCGTCTGCGGGTACGCGGCTCCGTTCCGCCTCGGTCCCCGCTCCCCGCTAGCGGTGCGGGGCTCGCTAACGTGGCGGCCGGGTCCTCCACACACCCCCCGCCCAGTCGCA
>NW_010531597.1:0-660 GCF_000687285.1 Phaethon lepturus | reverse complement strand
CCCGCGAGGACCGCCACTGCCTCCGGGAGTTACGCCTTCCTCCCGAATCGGCTCTGAGAAATTAGCAGGAAGGAAGGAAGGATCAGACAAAATAATAAACCTGCTTACCTGCTCATTCGTTTAATCCATCCTTTTTTGCTTCCCCTCTTCCAGCCTTGTGGTTTCCATCACTGTTGAATAACTAGAGAGCAGCAACGTCCTAGATGAAAGGGAGACCTGGCTCTGGAAGCACAAAGATTAAAGGAGAGGTTTTAGGATTAGGCTTTGATTTTTTTTTTTTTTATTATTTCTTTTTTACCTCGGCCCCCCGCTCCTCCCCGAGCAATCCCCCTCGGCGTACGTGACGGAGCGGCGGCATCTCCGGACCAGGGAGGTGGGCACAGGGCTGACGGACGACTTCTCCCAGCAGCGCGGTCTCCGGCGGCAAGGTCCGGCTCGGCGCAAGAGGAACGCATCCCAGCTCTACCCGTCTAGAAGAGGCCACGTCAGACCAGGACCCGCAGGGGATGCATGCCATGGCCACGCATGTAGGTACGGGGTTTTATTGGGAACAGCTCTTTCCTGGGGAACCGGGCTTCTGAGCCCGGTCTGGAAATCGGGCTGAGCACAAAAAGGAGGGCTCAGGGGCTGGAGACGAAGGACCGGAGGGAGTTGTGGGGC
>NW_010531596.1:464-916 GCF_000687285.1 Phaethon lepturus | reverse complement strand
CTGGCTTCCTGTGGGGTCCGGTTGCGTCTCTGGGAGAGAGATGCTGTCTCTGCCCTTCGCTGCCTGTCCCAAGGTTATGACCTGGTTATGAGCCCGTGGAGACAGAGGCGCTGGCCCCGCAGAGCTGCCTTTGCCCGGGGGCCTCTCAGCATCCACATCTGGGGCAACGGTCGATTTTATTGACGCCGAGCCCCGGGTCTGTGTTATGCAGAGTCCCTAAGCCCGACCCACCTCTGCCGTCAGCAGATGCCCATCTCTGCCTTACCCCACCCAGCCCCCCAGAGCAAAGCTCTCCCAGACCCCATCCCGCCGAGGGAGTGCCGATGTCCCGGAGCAACGTCCCAGCGTCCCCAGCTCTGCCTTGGGGGGAATCTTCCAGGCAGGACTCGCTTCTCCCGCGGGTGCCTGGCGAGCCCTGCCACCAGCCTGCCAGATGCTCGCATGCCCATCCA
>NW_010531596.1:0-267 GCF_000687285.1 Phaethon lepturus | reverse complement strand
TGGGCGGTGGGCTGGGCCGGTGGGGTCACCGCGTGTCCCCTGCCCTGTGCCTTTCCCAGGTGGTTCGCCAGCTGCAGAACAGGATTGAGAAGATGCTCACGAAAGTCCAGAGTGGGCAGAAGGTGACCGCCCTGTACCTGGCGCTGCGGGATGTCCTGAAGAAGGTGAGCTCCTCCTCGCCATGCCACCGTCCCACCCGCTCCCCTTGCAAAGGCAATGAGGTGCCCAAGGGGCTGCGCTGGTGGGACGCCCTCCCGGGTCGGCGAG
>NW_010531595.1:682-1719 GCF_000687285.1 Phaethon lepturus | reverse complement strand
CCAGCTCCCGAGTTTTCCAGCTCCTGTGTCCTCCGGGCGGCTTTCGAATCCTCTCCATGTTTCCCTCGCGCCAGATCCCATCTGCTTGATGTCCTCTTTCTGAAAAGGATCGTTGCTTTTCGCTGCTAATTGCCTGTCACTTCGAATCCTCCTGCTCCGCCTCGCCGGGGATGCTCTCACCCCCCCGCCCCGAGGCGTGGAGGACAGCGCCCGGTTGAACCCAACTTTGAAACAGAAATGCCTGAAAAACCTTAAAAAAAAGAAAAAAGAGCATCTGTATTTTCGATCCTAATTTTACACGGGGCGAATCCGCTGGTGGGGGTTTAGCTGCTGGGACCCACACGGACCTGGAAAAACCTGGAAATGCTGCAAAAACGGGTACTTCTCCTGCCTAGTGCGCTGGCTTTGGGCACCTCAGCTGTCAGTCATCCCCCCCACCCCTCTGTTAATTAGTGAGGCCGTAAACGACGTCACCCCGATGTCATTTGCTGCCTCCTGCTCCTGCCAGCTCAACAGCAGCAGCAGCACCGGCTGGAGCACGGGGCGGGGAAGGCAATCCCCTTCGGCCAGGCGAGGGGAGAAGAGGCTCAATAAACGCTGAGAAATGAGTATTTCGGGGGGCTGCGGGGCACGCGGCAGCCCCGGGAGCCCGTAAAATTACCCCAGGAGAGGACAAAAGAAGCACGAAGCCTTCGCGTAAGAACCGGGGAACGTGTCCTCCATGAGAACCCAGGCGGTTAAGGAAAGACTGAACATAGAGAGAGAGAGAGAGAGATATATAAAAATCGTATTTTAAAAAATTAAAAAGCAAATACCAGGTTTTTTTCATTATTATTTTTTTAAATTCGCTTCCCCATCTCCAGCGCTCGCCTGGCAGCGGGGAACCGCTTCACCCCACGCTGCCCGTGGGTCCGGCACGGCGTTGCTCACCAGCCCTATTTTCCCCTAAAACACCCCGAATCCAGGCTCACGCCTTGCCCCCAGCCCGAGGCAGGTCCCTTCCGACTGCTCCTACAATGCCGCTTTCGCCACTTTTT
>NW_010531595.1:0-533 GCF_000687285.1 Phaethon lepturus | reverse complement strand
GTTCAAAACCAGTAAGATTCCCAACAAGTACCTCTAGATGGACTTAAACCAATATATCCTCCCATCTGTCCTCTGCACTTATGCTTTTCTGGTAGTACCAGAGGTTTCAAAGAGCCCATACATTGTGCTGGATTTTCACTCATCCTCCTTCGGTCCTGAACACAGAACATATTGTGGATTAGCAATCAAAAAAAACTGTTTCAACCAAGTCTGAAAATGGGAGCTAGTGGAAAAAGAAATGGAACGGAACGTGAAAATAGGTAATGTTATGGGTTCTGTCCTGATTTCTTTTTTCTTTTTTAACCTTTTTTTTTTTTTTTTTACGCCCGCCCGAGCGCCGGCGCATCCGAGGTCTCGCTCGGGGGCATTAAGTGCAACGGTTGAGCAGCCGGAGCCGACGCCAAACGCGCGCCGAGGCTTTTCGCTCCGACCTCCCGCCCTTCCCAGGGAGTCGTTACGAGAAATTACCAAGACAGGATCGCAGCGCGCCGGCAGATTTTATTATTTAATTTTCGGCGTGGGGCAGGGAGGGA
>NW_010531594.1:10409-16570 GCF_000687285.1 Phaethon lepturus | reverse complement strand
GCCCCGCTGCCCTCGGCCCACCTGCCCGGACACACCCACCGCTCTCCTCGCCACCCCCGCGGGGCTCCGCCTGTCTGTCCGTGTCCGTGCGTCTGTGAGGGGAGGGAGGCGCCGCTCCGTGGGGCAGGGGCCCCTCCGCGCGTCTGCGGCCGGGGACCGCGATGGTTGTTCGCGTTCGTGTTCCTGTGTCACCGGCAACCCGGCGTGTGGCCCACGGGGAAAAATGATGCAGCAGTTTCACTTGCTAATTAATATTTCTCGCAGCCTGGTTGTGTTCTGCCACAAATCTTCAAAGGGTCTTAAAAGAGTAGGGAAGGAGATGTGTTTCTGAAACGTATTTCAACAGTATCTTGCGCCATTATTTTACATAGCTCGTGGAAACATGAACATAAGTTGCCTTTTTTTTTTTTTTTTCCCCCAAAGAACATGGGAGTCACGAATAGACTTCTCAAAAGTGGGGACAGGCTTGCGACAGACCTACAGGGGTTTTTTAACCTGGTTCTTTGGCGATGGAAGCAGGTGCATACCATCTTTAGCATCTGGCAAGAGATAAAGCAACAATAACCATGGAACCTCGGGTTTTTGTAAGATGTTTTTTCCGTATTTAAATTATGCAACCTGCCCATAGTTCCTTCTTGATGGACACTTTCTGGTATTCTTTCAAAACTGTAATTGCAAGGTGTAATACAGAGACTTACCAATAAAAATTATATGCAAGAAATAGATCTGTGTTCCTGTCCTGGCTGAAAGAAGAGAATAGCCTTCTCTATAACTTCCTATGGGCTTTGAAGAACTCTAGTAATAATTATGAAGACTGTGGGAAAAACATCCCTAATTTCTGGACAGAATTCACAAATTATAGTGGAATTTATAGATTTTTTTTTTTTAATTAATGCATTTGGGTCTCAGGGTAAAGTTGGCTGAAACAAAATTATGTTCTTAGTGTTCTCTGTTTCTTGCTCTTCCTTTTTTTTAATATGAGTTTTGTCATCTGCATGGTTTCAGTAGATATATGTGTGATGTTGATGTGGGAGCTGTACAGCTTCTACCCTGTCACAGGACACAGTGCATTACCATACTCCCATATTTTTTCCCCTAGGTTAATCTGTATTCAGATAATTCAGTGAGAAATATTTGGTGAAAAAATGCCAAACTCCTTTGAAGTTCTAGAATTAAGCAGGCCTAGTAAAGCCGTTATTCTTTTCCTAATGAATTGATTATTTTTATTTAAATATAATTACTTTCTGAAATATCTCATTAAGTTTTGGTAGAGTTTTGCTTTTTCAGTACAAGCTTTTTGCAAATCAGAAAAAAGAATTGGTGTTAAAAAGCTTAATTATTGCTTTTGCTGGTAATGTTAGATTACAGAAGTTGACATTTTCAAGATTGTATGTGAAATTTTAGCAGTTTCAGAATTGATTGATATGTTGTAATGCCCCACACTTGTGATCCTGTGAAAGATTAATGGAAGAGGCTTCTTGTGTTCTTGGTGGCTCCTGGAAAGGAGCTATTATTTCCTGTCTGTCTTTAGGGAAAGTCCTGTAACTATAAAGGGTAACATATCTGTTCCCTTCTCTATATCCTCTTTAATATCATCAATTTTGTGTTGTAAAAAAAGGTGACAATAACTTAGTGTGTTGTTTGGAGGTCTCATGCTAGGAATCAAAAAAATCAGTCTCAGTCCCTTATGTTGTGCAGCAGCATAATAAATTTACCCAACTTTCAGTTTCTGTTTTGTTGAAAAAGTTCTGCACGATTTACCTACTGCAAAGGAGTCTTGTCAACACTTGAGTCATCGAGATTAAAAAAAAAACAAACACAAAAATCAAGCTTTATTATTTCTAAATGCTTTAAAATTTAAAAGATAGATGCTTGTTTCACATCATATGTGCAGAAAGAGTCAAAAAAGTATAAATGATGCTTGATTAGACAACTGGTTTGATGTTGGGATTTTTTTGTGGTTCGGGGTTTTTTAGAGTGTAGTGCCAGCACTGGTATTTATTTCAGATACTTTCTGAATGTTGTCTGGTCCTTTCTCAAAACCTTTGGAAGTTGAGAACTATAGTTTACATTTAGAAAGAAAAGTAGAGAGTAGGGAGGGTGTGGAGGAATGTAAGACTTGAACCAGTGAGTTTCTCAGTAAAGATAGCAGTGTTCCAGGAATCCTCATCATGCACCAAACTCATTAGCCATCATATTTGTTTGGTGAAAATTGAAGATGGACTGATCTGGGGGCAGTTAACAGAACTGACCTAGCTAATGCTGATATACTGTTTGAAGTTAGTGGCAATCATTCCCTCAGTTTGCTGCATTGGCAGCTTCAAATATATTGTTTTGATTCCTGACTTAACAAAGGCATTGCTGCAAAGCTGTTGTTCCAGTTGTTTGTTGGGAGGCGGGGGGTGGTGGTGGTGGTGTGGTAGTATAGACATCTTTTCTTTATGATTGCAGGAGAATTTGCAGTTTGAATCTTGTGAATTCTGTTTACCAGAATCCTCAAAGTGGACACAGGAGTGTAGTACAAAAGCTCTGTCTGCACTTCGGTATTTCCTGGCATAGATATGATGACTTGGGAAGGAGTTAGAAGGAGGATTGAACCCTGAAAGAAGCATACCCGTGTTTGGAGGGATTTTATTAATTGATTCAAGAGACAAATTCCATTCTTAAAATTGCTCTTCAGATCATCCCTAAGGTGTGCGGTATCAGGTCTACACAGCTATGAACGTCTGGCAGGTTTGAGCACAGCATCCTTTCAGAATTACCTAAGCTGTTTTCTCACTGGTCTTTGGAAAGAAAGGTATGGGACAGTCTTTGCAAATGACTGACTTCAAAGGCATAGCGTGAAGCTATTAATACTACAGTTCGTGTATATGTATATTGTACAATGCAAAAAGTCTGTTTTATCTGGATCCTCTCTCAGCTTCCAGGTTGAGAGCTGGGTGAGTAGACTGATAACTTTCCTTTTCTTTCTCCCCTATTCTTTCCAGGTTTCCTCATTTTTTTACATGCCTGGAGCTCTGTTTCTGGTCTAGTATGTTTAAACATCACCAGATTGGCTTTTATTACATCCTTGGTTGAGGAGCTGGATCCTATAGTATTGTTTTTAAGTCATTGGAGCTGTAGTCATGTTAGACCATGATCAAGTCAGGGTTACTAGGAAATAATATTTTTACCAGACAAGCAGACATATTTTGAGCAAAAGGAATACACTTGCCACTCTTCAAAGTCTTAACTAGAAGTAGTAATTTGAAAAGTCTTCATCTGAGTTTAAATTAATAATGTTTAATTCACTTGGGTGTTGGGGGACAAATAGTCATTGGTATCTGTGTAATTTTTTTAATGTTTTGATGACTATGATTTGTCCAATATTTGCATTTGTCTGCTTTCCGTGTCTTTGAGTTCCATATTACTCAGTGCAAACAGTTAGGAAGAAAAGCATTTTTCGTTTCACAGTTAGGATATAGACAAGTGTGGATTCTGCAAACAGCTGGAGGAAGTTAGACCTATTGGCCGACCACTGTCTACTTGTTGCTGCTTGCCAGCCATGAGTATTGCCTCTTCAAATCTTTTGGTGGAACTGCTTTTGAAACTTCTACTTTACTGATGCCAGTCACAATGAGCAAAGTAAACCTTGGTGAATGGTCTTCAAGTCGTGGTCTGTGGACTGCTTTTAAGGCATCTGTAAAAATTAAGAAAGAAGTTAGAAGCCAAAATTACTGTCAGGAATTTGCACATCATATGGAAAAAATATGGAGGTCTTCAAACAAAAAAGTACTCATGACTACTGACATAGAGCTTCTGTTTAAGTAGAGGTTGCTTCTGTTTAAGTAGATATTGCTTCTGTTTAAATAGATGTTGCTAATTCTGCCAGTAAGAAGTGGTCTTTCTTGCCAACAGAAGCCATATGACTATTAAATGTGAGACAACAGTAGCTGTTGGAAAAAGAGCAGGGAAATGCTGCTGCAAAGAGCTACCTAACAGACGTCTCTAGGAGACAATTTCTTTTCTCAATTTTATACTGGTGGACTTTTTCTTCTTTCCTCCCTTGGAGTGGCATATTGATTTTGGGGTGGTGATGCTGTCTTGTGATTGGCTGTGATACAGACAAAATAACCACATCTTGCTGTTTTAGACAACCTGTCAAATCCCTTGTTGTTGTATATGAGATTTAAATGTTTATTTCATTATACTTCCATAATAGAGAGTTGTGTTAAAATAACCAATTCATTCTGAAAAACGCAAAACCTCTTCTGAAACTTGCTGAATTAGAAGTTAGGCTTTGGGGCAGAAATACATTTTTTTGAGGGACTGTCTGTCATTATGTGTAAGTAACAGCACTTTCAGTGCCGTTAAACTGGGAGGAGAATAGAAGATACCATTCACTTTGAAAAAATGGAGTGTAAACATGTAAGGTAGTTTAAGATTGTATTTTCTGGCTAATGGGCATGGTGGCTAATGTAGTTGGCATACACATAGAGCAGTAAGAATTTGAAATGCTCTGTAACACAATTATCTAAATAATTAGTGAACCCTAAAATTCTTTGCTGCTGCCCAGGCCTAAAAAGGAATATCTGAAAAGACATTGTCCTTACTTTAAGAAAGGGTATGGTGCTAGTGAGACCATTCTTTACTCTGGATAAGGCTGACAGGTTTAAAGAAAATAAAAGGTCTTGAGGGGTGCTTACATAGAAGGCTCTCACCATGGTGCAGATTCAGAAGTTTCAGTCAAAATTCAGAAGTTTCACAGAGATGTTTTCTTTTTTGTTTGTTTTGTTTTGTTTTGTTTTACAAAGGTATGAAAAAAGGTGGACACTGGAATCTTACCTTGTTTTCTGGCAGCTTGTTGCCCAGTTTAGTGGTGGCCTACCAGGTAACTTGGATACTTTCCTCAAACCCTTCCAGGACTTCCTGGCTTTTTATCCACAAACCATTAAGTGGAATTCTCTTGTGATATTGCTGTAGAAAATGCTCCTTTCTTTTTGTGTGTGGGAAAAAGTTGTTTGGTTTGGTGTTTTTTTCTCCACAGAAAATTTTAGAAGTTTCATTTTACTATAACAATACACTTTGAAACCCCAAAGCCGTATGCGAAGTGTGTCTATCATTCTACACCCAGCTGTAGAGAAGGGATGAAACATTAAGACGTGTTATAAACCGTAATCGTTTTTTCTAGTGTTTCTGTCAGGAAGTCCTTGTATCCTAAAAGAGAAAAAGAAATACAGTTTTGTGGTGAGAGGCCAGGTCAGCAAAGAACAGGACAAGAAAATGAATAGCACAGCATCTTTGTAGCTAGATTCGATCAGAGATATAGCAAGTTTTTTTTCTCTAATGTGGTTAATGTTGCATGCTCTTTAGCTACTCCCCTCATCTCGTTCATTCATCTAGAATTGGTTGTTGCACTGAAGGTATACAGCACCCTTTGTAAAATGGCAATGTTACTAATGTCTAGAGTGTCTTGGGTGTAAAAAAACTCCCACTTTTCTTTAGAAATAGGTAAATAGTAAAAAGATGCAGGAAAACAGTGGGATGGTCGTAATAAAAGAATGAATTTTTTTTGCAGTGCTTCAGACCATGATGTGGAGTATTAGATGAAAGAGTAGGTACCTAATTCATACGTTCATTTTGGCAAACTATGTAGAAGAAAAGAAACATGGTCCTTGGTAAATGCTAAGTTTTGGGGAAATAAGGAGAATAAAACTTTGTTTTGTGTGATTAATAGCAAGCAAAGGTTATAAAGACAGATTTGGGAATATCATAGTCACAGTAAGTCAAAATATTGGGCAATACACTGATTACCAAAAGGAATCTAGATCTATCCCACTCCCCCCCGCAACAGAAAGGTTAAAGCAGTAAAGCAGTAGTGGTATTGAAAGAATGGGGTCAATGGAGCATTTAATAGGGTTATTAATGACAAGGAAGATGAATTATAATTATACTATTTTATATTTCTTACAGATAAATGATGATGATTATACTAATGTATAAAAGGCAGATTAATAAAAAAAAGATTATTTTGGCTGCATTACATCTATTTTGCTCTTGAAAATTTATCTTGAGTGAAAAGAGGTGTATGGTAGATACGACTGGTTAAAAATAAGAGTAAGTAGAAATTAGTCTGGATTAGAGATGCTAGTCTTTGTTGGTAGCTTAAAGGGTGGCCAGGC
>NW_010531594.1:0-10378 GCF_000687285.1 Phaethon lepturus | reverse complement strand
TAAGGAAGAGCTTGGGGTTGATAGGTGGTTATAGAGATTGCCCAAGATGTGATTATTGTAGAGGGCAAAAAAGGTAAGTAGGTGCAATTGCAGGTGGAGGTAGACTTGAACCCAGCGGACTGCTGCTTTCTGAAATTTTACCTGAGCTGACTTCAGACTTTGTAGAAGTTTTAAAAAAGAGAGCAAGACCAAAATCCCTGAAGCCCATTTTTTTGCTTAACAGGTTTTAGAACCTTGATGTTTATTAAGCAGCACTGAGGTAAAAAGCAATTAAGTGTTCCTTTGGGTATCATGTATGTTTTTTTCCCTGTGGTTGTTTTCTGTCAGATTCTATGTAATATCAATTTTGTATTGTCTGTCTCAAATTTGTATTCACTCTGGTGGATCATACTCGATTTTCTTTATTTTTAGGAAGCAATTTTGGAAAATAGGGCAGGGTTAAGCTGAGACAGTTCATGCTTTCTATAAGAAGCCTGAAGAATGTGAAACAAATTCAAGATTTCTTAAGTGTGGTTTAATGCTACCAGCTCCAAGTATGTTGTTTTTCTGCAGTGGCTAAATCATTGAAACAACTAAAAAAAACTATTGTTGCAGTGTGCTTAGATGGCATGCAGTAATGCTTCAAAGCAGAGGAAGACTTACCTTTTAATATGATAAGCCTGCACAAACTAATTCAGAAGATTTAAAGGAGTGGTGATATTTCTTTTGAGGGCATGTTAAAAGGGGAGTGAAATGACACTAGTGCAAACTTTGGTTGAAGTATGGATTAATGGAGCTTCATTGCTACATTAGGTGATGCTGGATCTAAGTATGTAGGCTTGACATGCATCTGGGTTTTGGATATAAAATACATCTTTGCAATGCACATTTGCACATTCCGTTAAAAAAAACCTGGAGCCTTCTATCAGATACAGGGGAAACCCCATTTCCCATTTTTTTAAGAACTATGGCTACATTGATCCATCTTACAAAAAAATTTCATGTTGTTGAACAACTATCATTTCTGAATGAAATACGGCCTACAAAACATGCAGTAGTCCTACAAAACATGCAGTAGTCCTCTCTTGTGCTGCTTGGGATGATGTACCTGTCATGCAGTAGTGTGGAAGATGCATTTCCCCAGTTCAAATTCACATCCAGGGGTTAAGGATGCTTTTGATATGGCAGCATGTAATAATACAGAATTGGGAAAAGGAGAAATGGTGGGAAAGAAGCATTGAATATTCTTTCTGCTGAGACTGGTACTGCTGCAAAAATATGCATGTGTATCCCCTTTCTCCCTGCCCCCATTTGCTTGTGCTTGCTGGTTAGTTGCTGATTACAGTTGCATGGTTTTTAGATTACGTTGAACTACAGTCACTTCAGGACAATCTTATCAGCACTTAGAAGAATAATGCAAAATATCACTCACTCTGAATAAGTTGCCATGTGTCAGCTTCATCAAGGTAATTGTCCATGTATATGCATTGATCTATGAAAAATGCAAGCTATGAATCACCGTATCTTGAAGACAAGTTTAAGGGCAAGATGGTAACAAACAATTTTGCAGTAACTGCTCCAGTGTTTGCTCTATTATGTGACTGTAAGGCAATTCTGAAATACAAATACATTAGAGGGGGAAAGGTGATCTTGCATCTCAGTAAATATAGTGTGTCTTCTGCGAAAGAACACCATTAGGAGGTTTGCTTTAGTGGTTACAAGTGAATGTTTGAGTTACTCAGCATATTGCAGTCTTAATAGGAAGCACTTATAGGCTAAAAATGAGATCAGTGGGAGGCATACTGTGCCCTTCATAGGGAACAGAAATGTATTACGCATGTCCAGTGAAGGTCCAAAGATGATTTTTTTTTTTTAGATACGTGAGACAAAATATTTTTTTACATGTGAGACTTACAAACAAATTTTAATTGATTTATAAGAAATAAGCCATAATAAAATAAAAACTATGGTTTAAGTATCCAGCCACCCGTGCTCTAGTGACAGTTTCACTGTTAAAAATAGTTTTGTTTAAAACCCTGCCTGTTGGCCCTTTGTGGTCATGACTTCATTGCTGAGATAAATAATTAATTTCTGGGCTCTCACCTGTATTTGTGACTTTTTTCTTCAGATAGTTTAACCACATTCTGTTGCATTGTCAGGGGAAAGAATTTTGAAAACTTAGCTAATCTTTAAAGGTGAATAAATCAAGTGTCATTTCTGTTAGGGAAGGAGTATACATAAACATGTCCTTGTTTGCATATTTCATTAAATACAGTCTTTTTTCATTTAACAGGATTTGTCTTTAGCGAGTCTGAATCAACTGCATTAGAACAATTTGAAGGTGGCCCTTGTGCCGTGATTGCACCTGTACAGGTAAGATGCATTTATTATAGGAATGGTTTAAAATTAGCAAGCCTCAAATTTGTTCTTTTATCTGTATATGTGGAACTAAAATATTTTTAAAATTGCAGATCAGTTGTATTTTGATTTCATAATTATAGTGTGGAGGAGACAAAAAACCTCAGTAAAAAGGCAGAGATGGGCTGATTTTAAACTATAATTTTGCAGAAGTGGATTTGTTTGAGGAAGTGCAGCAGGTTGATCCAAGCAGAGGTAACTTTAAAGTGGGGGATGCAGGATAAAGGGGAGAAGTAAAAAAT
The DNA here is from genome assembly GCF_000687285.1 of Phaethon lepturus. Lineage (NCBI taxonomy): Eukaryota > Metazoa > Chordata > Aves > Phaethontiformes > Phaethontidae > Phaethon > Phaethon lepturus. The sequence goes on along the minus strand of NW_010531594.1, from coordinate 7,739 downwards.
CAGATATAAATGTAATCCTAATCCTTTCTCATCTCTCAAATTCCCTGTCCTTAAGAAGGGTAGTATCTGTGTCACAATGGATGCTTTAGCAAACTGTATTAGAAATATTTGAAGTAATTGATTTTCAAACCTAACAAGGCTTGTTATATAAGAAAAGGAGAAATGTTATACTTTGAAAATACTAGTTAGTAGAATAATTGAAGTATGTCAGGTGAATATGTTTTGTTCCAGATATGTGCTTAGGATTTCACTTGCTTTCATACTCAGCCAACTGTGATTGTGATTTTTTTTGTTTTCTTTCTCCCCTGTATCTTGAAGGCTATGTGCATATTCTTTGAAATGCTGTTTCTGGGGCAATTCTGACTGCTGTGTGGATATATGACCTGTAGGCTGGATCCGTTCTGCTAGAGCAGTTTAATCTATGATTGCGCTTCATTCTCTTAGGAGCACCCTGTAGAGACAGGCAGACACTGAGTCATGGGCCAGACTTTTTCTAGTAACCTGCTCTTGTCTCCTCTCACACACAGGTCAAATTCTGCAGCTATATCTAGGTCTGAGTTGAGGCCTTGTCCACTGATAGGGGACATATTAAAGTCATGTAGCAGGGACTTAATCTGATTATGAACTGGAAGGTATCTGTGTCAGAGAACTGACATCATGAAATTGTTTGTGTCTCTGGTGTGTGTAATGTGACAGTCATAAAACCTCTGTTATGGTTACTTCAAGACGCTTTAAATGCTGGTCCTACCGAAAGACTTGTACCACAGAAGGAGCACCACTTGTTTAGGTTGTAAACAATCAATAGAAAAATATTTTATTATGAATTGCACTCTGTAACATGGCTCTGCCTAGTTCTGTGGTCTTAAAATAAGATGCAGAGTGTCTGGTCTCTGATGTTAGAATTACAAGTCTTTTATTTGGGGGGAGTGGAAAGAGTAAAGAATAGGACCAGCAAGCTCCTTAAAGGCAGTGCCAATTCTTTATCATATCAAATGTTCTTATAGACAGTGTTTTTTCCAGATTTATATGTAGTTCAACTTCCTTGAAATTGAGTAGTTAAATCATGTTTAAAAGTGAGTTGAGTTCCAGCTAGGGAAGGAGGAAGGGATCAAACAGATCTTGCTGTGCCTACCGCTGCTGTGAATTACTGAAAAAGGTGTGCAGCAGATCTGTGACAGAACAGGGAGGGTCTGTCAGGGAAGAAGTGGAAGCTGAAGCAGCTATTTTTAAAGTGCTGCAAATACCTGAAACAGCATCTAACAGAGTAGTTAGACAGACCAAGAGTCTGCTTCCCAAAGTTTGCCATTTCATTGTTTCTCCTCTGTATCTTACAGCATATCTTTATTTGCAACATTAGTGTTGATGGAAAACAAAGCAGGGATATGGAGATGCATAGGTTTTCTTTAATCTGATCTGCGAGTTATGACTTGCAACAGTTAAAAGAGTGTCATGGTTTAACCCCAGCCAGCAACTAAGAACCGTGCAGCCACTTGCTCACTCCTCCCCAGTGGGATGGGGGAGAGAATCAGAAGAGTAAAAGTGAGAAAACTCGTGGTTGAAATAAAGACAGTTTAACAGGTAAAGCAAAAGCCACACACGCAAGCAAAGCAAAACAAGGAATTCATTCACCTCTTGCCATCGGCAGGCAGGTGTTAGGCCATCTCTAGGAAAGCAGGGCTCCATCACACCTAACAGTTACTGGGGAAGAGAAATACCATAACCCCAAACATCTCCTCTTTCCTTCTTCCCCAAGCTTTATATGCTGGGTATGGAAGGGGTATGGAATATCCCTTTGGTCATTTGGGGTCAGCTGTCCCAGCTGTGCCCCCTCCTAACTTCTTGTGCACTCCCAACACACTCAGTGGTGGGGTGGGGTGAGAAGCAGAAAAAGGCCTTGACTCTGTGTAAGCACTGCTCAGCAGCAATGAAGACATCCCTGTGTTATCAACACCATTTTCAGCACAATCCAAAACATAGCCACATACTAGCTACTATGAAGAAAATTAATTCTATCCCAGCCAAAACCAGCACAGAGGTGGGCTTTTTAACTACTAAAGGGGTTTGTCTGAGTGACTAGAGTTGTCTTGTACTACCCATCAGTTATATTGCAAAATACTTGTGCCTCCATTACTGCAGTCCTGTGAGTCTGGACACGTTGATGTAGATATGTGCTCTGTGTATTTGAAGCATGCTTGAGGTTCAAACTCAATAATGTTGAACATAGTTATGAGGCCAGCTTTGTAGTTAGTTTGAATGGGAAAAATCAGTAAACAGCACAGGTTCAGGGTCTCTTACTGAATGATGAGCAGCCCGAAACCCTTCTAATAACATGCAGAAATGCTTTGGTATAGAGTTTGTGACATAATGTAAAAGTTGTTGTTGTCTTGTATTTTAATATTATTTTATGCTTTGATAACATAGGCATTCCTTTTGAAGAGGCTTTTTACCAGTGAAAAGTCTTCTTGGAGAGACTGTCCAGGTACTGAGACCTTTATTTCTCTTTATTTTTTCCATTTTCATTATTTGCGAAGTATGCCCTAGTACAAAGAAATTAAAATATTTTACACTTTCTTTTTGTTTAAGTGTGCTCCCATGCCATTTTATAAGGCAGAATGTATACTACATGTCTCTAAACTCCCATTTGTGAGGTCTGTGCCTGTCCATAGTACTTCTGTGTTTCATAAATATTTGATAGATTGATATCTATTATTAGGAAAGGGAATGGATTAGAAATCAGATTAAAACACAGCTTTATAATTCTTTGGTACAGTATAGTCAAGCAGCAATTAACATTAATAATTAAGAAGATAAAAGTAATAAACTCAATTACTTGGATAACATTAATGCATAAAAAAGATAGTAGTAGCTTGAGAAAAATTATAACTAGTAGCTTATATAAGATACTGATTAGCAGCAATTGAACTCATCTAGGTTTCTGATCTTTCAGAAGAGGAGCAGAAGAACCTTCTCTGTCATACATTATGTGATATTTTGGAAATGGCTTGCTCTGATAATTCTGAGTCATACTCTCTGGCAACGTGGATAAGAGGAAAAACAACTGAAGAAACTGCTAGTATTTCTGGAAGTCCTGCAGAATCTAGTCGTCAAGAAGAACAACCTTGTAAGATGTATTTCTATACTGAATTACCCATCACTTAGTGAAGTATTACGTTGTTTTTGAGGGGCCACTGCTTTTCTTTTGTTACACAAGATGGGGTTTTCATCATTGTGATTCTATTAGCAATAGACGGATTTTTGTCTGTTGTAATTAGAGGCATTGTTCCTTTTTGTCAAAAGGAATCTGCTGTCTATCACTGGAGTTCCAACATATGTGTTTCTCTTGAATTTGAGAAATTTCCATAATCTTTTCAATTTTATTTCATAATTTATTGAGACCTGATATGTCTTTAATCTGGAAAAATCTACATGCTTCCTAACACTGGAGAAATATTTTAACTTGTCACTCGTTGCTTTATTTCAGAACTTGTCTAGGAAATTCTGCAAAGCTTTATCTGTTCTAAAATATTCTGGTTCCCCTGTTATGGAGAAGTAGGCTTTTTCCCTTTGATTCTATACAGTACCAGTTTAATCAAATCACCTTCTAGTAGATGAACAGAATTTTTTCATAGGTTAGAATTTTTTACCTGCTTTTTGCAAATGTCTTGATTTCTTCATTAATTACTGACATCAAGGATCCAGTGAACATCATCTGTTGCACTAAGATACAGCATCCAGTCATATCTAACTAATGCGGAGCGAGTGGCATGGAAAGTTTATCTGTGTGCACATTATCATTGAGCTGTGTATTTCTTAATCTTTTAATAGGACATATCTAACGTTTCAAAAGATAAGCTTCTTTTTCTTTTAGTTTTTGATCCCAATGTGTCCATTAAGAAGTGTGAAAAACTCTTCACATGAGAACATGCTTATAAAGGTGCCATCTTTTGACAGAGGAAATATGATATCCAGCAGTTTGTGGCTTAACTACAAAGAATTGTACAAGTAGATTTATACATGCGCAGCTAGCTATAGCAATTGCTAGTGCTGGAGCTCTTTATGTTACAAGTCACCTTCATCTGCTTCTATCAAATGCTCCGTATGCTTTAGAACACTCAAACAATAATAATTAGAATGTTATTTAATTGAAAAAACAGAAGATCACCTCATAAGAGTTCCAAGTGAGTGCTGTTTTTTTAATTATTTAAAACTTTCATAAAGAAAGTTGTACCTACAACTTTTCTGTTTAAAGAAAAAAAATAAATCTTCTTCTGCAAGATAATAAGGCAGTTGTAACTCTGAAATTGCTAATTTGTGTGGATTTTCCAGTTGTCTCTGAAGCTCTTGCTCATATTACGAAGTTTCCTTTGAAGAAAAAGTGAAGCAGAGCCTAGTTATTAATAGACTTTTACTGCCCTGTTTATTAATATATTGCCACCTTCTAAAGAACTTTTATTGGTAGAAAATGTTCAGCAGAAAGTCTTTTCAAATACATACATGATTAATAATTACTCCTAATGCTGACACTTAATGAACTAATCCATTCTATTACATATCTACATTTTTTGTATTGCTGTACAAGTCTACGGTTCTGCCTGACTTGTCCTTAATGCCATGGAATGTGCTTAGGAAGAGCAGGGTACATTTGCCATGAACAGTCTGCTTTTGTCATAAGCAACGTTAATCTCTTTCATTGTTCATATTCTATGTTTCCTGCTAGTCACTGAATGCACCTCTTGAATGTACTCTACAGTTCAAACGCTATTTTACCTTATATGTATAATGCAATACATTTCCTGATGTAAGATATATTTGTTAGGGTTTTTTTTTTCCTTTTCTGTCCTACTTTTTAGCTATAGAACAGCTTCTTACCTAGTTAGGCTTGGGACAAAGAGGTGGAGAAGAAGGTATTGCTATTAATGCAGAGTTCTGTTACTGCCAGTGCAAAGGAATAAATGTATTTCTTGCTTGGTTGCTGTGATCAATAAAAATAGAAACAGGCATTGCCATAGTTGGTAGAACTTAAGAGATGAGTTATGTGTGGGGAGCAGTATTACAGATACAGTTCTACGTGGAACAAGGCTACTGCTATTTGGGAATTGAATATGGGAATATACTTGTAATAAAACCATGAAATATGATTAGACACAGCATGATAGAGTATAATTTTAAAGACTTTCTACATAATTATATTTCTCATACAGCTCATGTTCTACTGCTGTTTGTTCTTTTCCTCTCCACTAAGCACTGTATTTATTTAGCCTTGTTTGGGTTATGTATCGTTACACTTCTCTCTAGGATTTCTACTTCTTTCCCTTTGTTTCAAATAGTAGTTCTCTTACCATTTCACTCTATTCTGTAGTAACAGAATGAAACTGCCTATCATCCTACTGTGTGAACAAAAGGTGGATTCGAGCACACTTACTGAATGCGATAGCATTTTTCATCTGCTTTTGTGGTGTATACCAGTGACTTGTTGTTGGCCATGTGGCTGAAGTAGTGCAAGTTCCCAGGTTCAAAGATTGCTTTATATGGTTTAGTCCCTCTAACTTTCTGCTTACAAAAACTTATGTTCTTGGAGTGGGGTTAGTTCCTGTAGCATTTTCTGCAATTTACATTCATTGTTTCATATTTTTAAAAATGTTTTAAAAATACACTTTCTTAATTCTAGTTTTGCTCTTCATAACCTAATTTTAGCAATTCTTTGTAGTTTTTCAAAAGACAAAAATTAACACTCTTAAGACTACTGCTTCCTTAATTCTGAAGTAGAAAATGAAAGTATTCTATTGCTGCAGAATCAGTTGTGTTTGCATGTAGGCAAATCAAGTGCATCTTTCAAAATCAGGGCATAAAAAGCCCTTTCTGGAATTCTTGTGGGGAGAATCGATCAGTAGTATCAGCCCTAATGGCTTCAGGTCTTTAATGAATTGTATGCAGTCAAATTCAGTAGCTAGATGATCAGACATTATTTAAATATTCAGCATTAAGTGACATTTACCAGAAAGGAGGTCTATCTGTTTTGTATATTATTCTACTAGCAGGAAGATAAAGTCCTTACAGACACAGAGGGCACTAAAGACTGCTAAAGTCTTAATATTTGAATGCCTACAGAATTTGATAATTACATAATTTCCTGTTGGTAAAAGAAAATTTTATTTTAAAAGTTCATTTCATCTCCTTGGTTTGGAAATGTTGTGAGGGGAACAAAGGTATAAAGCCTGTGTTGAACTTGGGAAGACACTAATGCTGTATTTTTTTTCTGCCTTGGACGTGACACTTATTTGAAAGGCTATTTATCCATTATTAAAATTAAACAATGAAATTTTATTTTAAAACAGGATGTGTAACACTATGTAGAATAATTTTACTCATTTGTTTGTAACAACTAAGCATTAAAAGGGGAAAAAAACCCAAAATTGTAGTAACAGGAATGTATATTTGAAGAAAAAATACAGCTTACTTACATTGATAAAATGATGCAAATAATCATGCTTGCTTTTCTAGGAAATAATATTTCTTATTGATCTGCAAATTTATATCTATAGTATGCATATGCTTGATGACTTTGTGACAGCCGCATTTTGTACAAAATCAACAGCTTAGTATTTGACAGATATTTTCAAGTCTACACACTCCAATGGCTTTGTGCTTTTAATAAATTAATTAGTCCAAATAGAAATGTTCTCACTAATTTTTATGGTGGAATCTTAATGTTGCAGTTAATTAGTTTCTACTAATCAGTTAAAAAAATTAAATGTCAAGGGAGGATTAAAAATTAAAAATATAATTAAAGCTTGAAAGTATACTAGCTTGCTGTGTGTATCTTGTGTCATTTTTTTGCCATGTGTAGTGCTGAAAAGTGTCTCTTGTGTATAGCTGCCTTGGCTGTCGAAGAGCTTGGCTTTGAGCGATTTCATGCATTAATTCAGTAAGTAATATGTTGGAACATTTAAAATAAAATATTTTCAAGTTACACTAATATTCACAGCCCTGAAAGGGATATGTTGAGGAACTTTTTGTGTATTACACATCAGGATAAACTTGGATTTCAGGTTTTGGTATGGGAGTTTGGGGGGTTCTTCCTCTGCATTTTACCATTTAAAATGGAATATTATTTTGTGCTTAAGTGTTAGGCTTTAAAATAAAACTGGAGCAATGTAATGTGTGAAACTGGCCAAATAACTTGTTCATATCTGAACACAGCTAATTAAGAGTCACATTTAAGTTAAAGATGTTAATCCTCAATTTTTTATACACAGTCTTCACAGGTGATTTTATCTGCAATACTTGTGGTATACACACTGAAAAAAATTGTCTTCTAGTATTTTTCCTGATTTGAGACAACATAAGAAACATTTATAAAAATGTTTCACATACAACACTGATTTTTGTTTCATATTTAAACACTATTCTCTTTTTGGGGTGTAAATACAGAGCTTACAGTTCTAGTGAGTTTATCTTTAAAGGTAACAGCCTTTTATTTTTCACAGTGAACAGTTGTAATTGTTATACAAATAAATCCCCAAAGAGGAAATAAATAGCAACACAATTTCAAAAAACACTTGGGATGGAAAATGTTTCTAATTAGAACTGAAATAAGTACTGCTTATTGTATCACTAGTAATTACAGTTTGTTCTTTAAACCCATTGTCATATGAGGGAAGAAGCAAGAGGAGAATATAAAAGTTTTGTAACCTTACCTGATCAAAACACTAATTTCCAATAATTATCCCCCTGCCCGC
>NW_010531593.1:0-1653 GCF_000687285.1 Phaethon lepturus | reverse complement strand
CGTTGTCGGGATCGGAGGGAGGACGAGCGAGCGAGCCGGGGGACTCTGCTGCTAATTTCCCCGGTTAGAATAATCCCTATTTTTCTCCTTCGCAGATCAGAGCCCGAAGGAGGCTGGGGGGGTGTGTGTGTGTGTAATTAAGGGATTTGTGCGGCTGCCGCTTAAAATTAACGAGCTGCACCGAGATAAGGAAGAAACGATGGCATCGGGCGGGCGGGTTTCACGTACCCCCTGCGCAGGTCGAGCTTCTGGGCTTGTTTCGATGCTAAAAGTTTAGAAAAGCCTAAAAATCCTGTAACCTTTTCTCCCGAGACCAGGAATCTCGGGGCCGAGCCCGCCCCGAGCGCTGGGGGCGGATTTTGACTGACCGGCGCGGCGCTCGCCGACGGAATAAACCGGGTTTTCGGGGAAGCAACTGATTTTTCGCCCAGCTGGCCCTGTACGCTAGAAAAACGCGCCGAAAAACCGAAAAATAGGCAAACCGAGCGAGCCAGCCCTGACAAATGGCTCTAATTAATTAGGGAAGGCTTTATTCCTCCTGCAGTCGAGGACTTAACGAGATTCCTAGCCTGTCACCTGGGGGGTTTTAAAAATGATGGAATTACGGTTGCGGAAGGGAGCGAGATGTATTTTGCGCGGCAGCGCGTGAAATCGCTGTCGCCGCGGCGGGCGCGCGGGTTATTCGCTTTCATTCTTTAACGGATTGTCGTGCGTTTACGTCGCGGTGGGCCCTCGCCCCTCTCCATCCCCAAAATCCCCCCCGGGGGACGTCCAGGGCTCGCCACGGGGAGGGGACGGTTCTTGCCGCGCGACGCGGCGTCCTCTGCGCGCCGGTCGCAGGACGGACGGACGGACAGCCTCTCCGCGGGTTCGTAATGCCGGAGGAGAGGCAGGAGGGGAAGCGGCGCGGCGTTCCCCTCTCCCACGCTTCTTACAGGCCTTAACTTACCCGTAAGTAAGCGAATTTCCCAAAAAAAAGAAAAAAAACCATCAAATTGGTCGCTGCCGTTAAAAACTTCCCTTTTTTTACCAGGCTGACGAGCTTCACGCGCCGTGCAGCGAAGCCGGGCGCCGGATAACGCCGGGCGCCGACTAATTGCCGTATTTTCTCCTCCCTGCAGCCGTGTGTTAAAAGCTCGTCATCCCGAGACCTCCCCTCGCCGCACCGCGCCGCGAGGGGTCGGAGACCTCCATGCCCATAGGTACGTGCCCGGATTTCGGGTTTCCTCGCCTCGGGAGCACCCCGCGCTGGTCAGGGACGCCCCCGTGGGTGACGTTAAGGGGGGTCAGACGGGTTTTTTTCTTAGAAATAAGAATAAAATGGCCGCGGCGGCGAAGGTAACGCTGGTGCTGGCCCAGGCCGGGGTCTCCGGCGGTGCCGGAGAAGGGCGGACCTCGGTTTTTAATGCCAAAGCGCTTCACGCTTCGGTAACGCTCCTTGTTTATTTTGGGGTTCTTCTGGAAAAGCCGGCGCCGGGGATGCGGCTTCGGCTCGAGCGGGGCTGAGCCTCCTGTCCGCGGGTGGGCGGGCGGCGTCCCTCCCTCTCAAAAATGCTTCGTTAGTCCCCGTTTCCTCGTTAGCTGCGGCAGGAGGAGAGGGAAACGGCTCCCGCAGCCTTTGTTTTGCTCTGGGGAGGGGGAAAGGGAAAGATT
>NW_010531592.1:0-1920 GCF_000687285.1 Phaethon lepturus | reverse complement strand
TGACTTGGGGAAATTAATTTAATTTACTGCCTTCCCCCCACCCCTCCTTTCTTCCTGGGGTCAACTTAACTCCAAAATTCTCGACCTCCTCCCCCTGAGAGGCACAGGGGGAACAGGGAATGGGGGTTGTGGTCAGTTCATTACACGTTGTCTCTGCTGCTCCGTCCTCCTCAAAATCTTCCCCTGCTCCAGCATGGAGTCCCTCGGGCTGCAGTTCTTCATGAACTTCTCCTGCATGGGTCCTTTCCACGGGGTGCAGTCCTTCAGGAACAGACTGCTCCAGCATGGGTCCCCCACAGGGTTGCAAGTCCTGACAGCAAACCTGCTCCAGTAAGGGCTCCTCTCCACGTGGTCGCAGGTCCTGCCAGGAGCCTGCTCCAGCGTGAGCTCTCCACGGGGTCACAGCCTCCTTCGGGTGCATCCTATTGCTCCAGCGTGGGGTCCCCCATGGGCTACAGGTGGATATCTGCTCCACCATATACCTCCATGGGCTGCAGGGGGACAGCCTGCCTCACCATAGTCTTTACCATGGGCTGCAGGGGAATCTCTGCTCCAGCGCCTAGAGCACCTCCTCCATCTCCTTCTTGACTGACCTTGGTGTCTGCAGAGTTGTTTCTCTCACATATTCTCACTCCCCTCTCTCCCAGCTGCTGTGTTGCAGCAGTTTTTCCCCCTTAAAAATATTATCACAGAGGTGCTACCACCATCACTGATTGGCTCAGCTTTGGTCAATGGCAGGTCTATCTTGGAGCCAGTTGGCACTGGCTCTATCGGACATGAGGGAAGCTTCTGGCATCTTCTCACATAAGCCACCCTTGTAGCCCACCCCACTACCAAAACCTTGCCATACAAACTCAATACAGAACCTTATGAGAGACAGTGTCAAAGGCCTTCCTGAAGTCCAGGTAGACAATATCCACTGCTCTCCTCTCATCCACAATGCCAGTTATTTCATTGCAGAAGGTTATCAAGTTGGTCAAGCATGACTTCCCCTTGGTGAATCCATGCTGACTACTTCTGATGATTTTCTTGTCCTCCATGCGCCTGGAAATGATTCACAGGATTACATGCTCCATCACCTTCTCAGAGATGGAGGGGAGGCTAACTGGCCTGTTGTTCCCTGCATTCTCCTTCCTGCCATTCTTGAACATTTGCTTTCCTCCAGTCCTTGCGCACTTCTCCCAATCGCCATGATTGATCAAAGATTATCGAGACTGGCCTTGCAATGACATTTGCCAGCTCCCTCAGCACTTGTGGGTGCATCCCATCAGGTCCCATGGACTTATGCATGTCCAGTTTGCTTAAGTATTCCCTGAACTGATCCTATTCCACCAAGGAATCTTGGTGGATCCAGCATCTTCCTTACTCCAGCCTTTCCCCCTGGTCTCCAGGACCTGGGATTCCTAAAGGCTGGTCTTGCTAGCAAAGACTAAGGTGAAGGCGGCATTTAGTACCTCAGCCTTTTACATTTTCTATGTAACCAGATCCTCTATCTCATTCAGCAATGATCCCACATTTTCACTAGTCTTCCTTTTGTTGACTATGTACTTAGCGTAGCCCTTGTTGCCTTTGACATCCCTGACTAATTCAGTTCTAGGTGGACTTTGGCTTTCCTAACCTCATCCCTGGATGCTTGGACAAAATCTCTGTATTCCTCCTGGGTTACCCTTTCTTCCTTCCACCCTCTGTAGGCTTCCTTTTTGTGTTTGAGTTTGGCCAGGAGCATTTTGTTCTTCCACACAGGCCTCCTGGCATTTTTGCCTGACTTCCTATTCATTGGAATGGACCACTCGAGCTTGAAGAGGGTGATCTTTGAATATCAAACAGCTTTCCTGGCCCTTCTTGTCTTCAGGGCCTTATCCCATGGGACTCTTCCAAGCATGTCTTGGCAACATCTTCCTTGAAGGGATACCTTTCCTT
>NW_010531591.1:915-3601 GCF_000687285.1 Phaethon lepturus | reverse complement strand
CACCAGCAGCACCAAAAAGTCAAGACGAAGCAAATCAAAAGCAGGTTGGGCTGAGCTGTTTAACGGACCGAAACCCAAGGCGAGGAACGCAGCTCGGCTCAGCTTAGCAGCTTCGGTGGGTGAGAAGTGGCCGAAACTCACTGCAAAGGAGTTTGACCATCTGAAAGCTGGGAAGGAAATCAGAAATCTGGGTACAGTCAAGGGCAGCTCATTAAGTCCCATTTATAAGCCAGAAGCCAACCTCGGGGCTTAGACCAAGTGCTTGAGGAGCAGAGGCTACACACCGACACGGATCTCTGGGAGGCAATGCTTTATGCACAAAATCCATCGGCTTCTTCCTGCGTATGTTTTTGCACCAATATATTGCTCCCGAAACACTGCTGAAATGACTTGAACAAATAGTGCCGCGCACCGGGACAAGGACTTCAGGGGGCTTCACACCGACCAGAGCCCGCTCTCCCGCTGGCACGGTGCGTAGGCAGAAACCCTGGCATCTCCTGGGCTTCCTCCAGGCTCTGCAAAGGACCAGGCAGCACGTGCACGGCCGGCCCCGCGGTGCTGGAGGCACTGGACCCGCTTGCAGCCTGCCGTGCAGGAGCTTGTGCGTGTTTAGTGGGCGAGGTCAGCGTCTCGGGACATCTGGCGGCTCCCGACAGGCTGCCAGACATTGGGAAATCCGAGACAAACACACAAAAGCCTCCGAATCTGCCTGGACACAACGTTCAGGTGGAAAATGTCTGTGGAAACCTGCGTATATGGTAAGCCTCCGCTCTGCAGCCTGCTTTGCTTTAGCCACAGCTGAAATGCAACCAGTTCTGGGATGGGTTTGTACACCTGCGGTGCTGGGAGCCGCGCTGGGCTGCGGTGGGAGACAGCAGCCACGTGAACTGAACGTTATGGACCAGCAAAATGCTGCTTTTGTGATACAAACCTCAGCAGCCCCCATGCTGCGCATGTCTGGCCGTGCTGCTGCAGCAAAGCGAGCGCAAGAGCCCAGCAGTGCCCGGCAGCAGTACCGTACCCATCACTGCCAGTGAGAAACGCTCCCACCGAGTCCTGCTTCAGAGCTTGGGCTTGTCTGGGGCTTGCGTTTTTGGAGGGAGCACCCCTGCGGCTGGCCTCACGCTGCTCCTGGCTGTCTGCTCCTGCAGCGGCTGGCTGTGGCTGTGGCAAAAGCTGCACAGCACATCCAGGACAAGCAGCACCTGAGACAACCCTCTGCATCACAGCTGGGGAAGATGAGGTGCCCAAAGGCTTGGGGTTTTGTGGAGTCAAAATTAGGACCTTCATCCCTGGACCCACTCCACTGTCAGGTTCACTAAGGTATTCAGGCACAAGAATCTCATTGAAGAACTCGGACCAGAGGGAATGGCCTCAAGTTGCGCCAGGGGAGGTTTAGATTGGCTATTAGGAGAAATTTCTTTACTGAAGGAGTGGCCAAGCATTGGCACAGGCTGCTCAGGGAGGTGGTGGAGTCACCATCCCTGGAAGTGTTCAAAAAGCATGTGGACGTGGCACTTCAGGACATGGTTTAGTGGGCATGGTGGTGGTGGGTTGACGGTTGGACTTGATCTTAGAGGTCTTTTCCAACCTTAATGATTCTGTGATTCTATGATTAACTAAATCCCATTGATTTTGCACGGACCTCTGTTCATAGGGAAGAGTCCCTGCCTGAAAGAGCTTGCAGGTGAGGAGCAGCAATGTCACGTAGTACAGATTATTACAAACCAACAGCAGATACATGTCCTTCAGGAGAAAAGCCATTTTATCTCCCTGTTCCTAGTAAGTACAGGAAGATGTTCATAGTCACCATAAGTATTAGGATTGAATAATATTTGGCTATATTAATCTGAAGTGCACAGCAGGGAATAAGGTAATTTTTCCATCCTTCTGATTATATGTAAAAATTTTGTATGAGCTTTTTATGAGTTTGATTGCAACAACTTGGGATGTTTCCTAATTTTCTCCTCTCCCAGGACAGTTTTTCTGGATCAGCTGCTAGTGAGCCCTGGTGGAACACACAGTATAAAATATTTGTTGCTTTAACGTTTTTTAAAAAACCTAGAGAAAGGAGGTCACACACTCCTGGCACGTGGCCCATGTGCAGTGCCTTCGCTGTCTCGGAGGCCCTCCTTTAATACCTGCTGCAGCCGAGCAGCAAGGAGTGAGACCGTCCTACGGCACCGTCTTGGCTCACAGGGACGCACGTGCAAACGTAAATCCGTGCTTTTCTTCCCTGGCACTCTCCTGTTGGCACCACCTTTCAGTTTGGTCAAGGCAATGACACGCTGGCTAAGAACGGCCTCACCCGCCCTCTAAACGGCAGCGCGTGTAAGTCACTTCTTTGTTACTTAACGTCTGTTTTTCTCTATTAGAGGAGATGCTGCAGAGTGCTTGAAAATAACGTTGGCTGCTGTGAACTGCGGTGCCCGATCAATGAGGGACATGACAGTCAATTACCCTTCCGCTTTCTGATTGTCCCCAGCAATCAGCCTGGATCAATACCCTCAATCCCAATTGATAGCAGATATCAAATCCGAAATACTACGTTTCATTGTTTTGGAAGTACTATCACGTTGTGTACAGGTGGCCACGGCGTTTATTTAACCATTCATTTCACTTCCGTCCGGTCCAATCGGGCCGGGTGACGTGCTGTCCAAACGGCTCCCGCGCATCCGTTCAGCAG
>NW_010531591.1:650-887 GCF_000687285.1 Phaethon lepturus | reverse complement strand
ACCGCCCCCCGCGCATCGGTCCAGCGGGAGCGCCGGGCCAGGAGCGGTCCAGCCCGAGCCGAGGGGAGCAGCAGGACTTTTTTGCGTCTCTTTGCCCCGCGGCATCTTTAGTGCAGAGTTAGCTACCTGAGAGAGGCCGTGTTGGAAAATAAGGGGGGAGAAAAAAAAATTTAGGCCACTGCAGTGGGGCAAAAGCATGAACATCAGGAGGGAAATTCAGGCGCTGAAGCGGCGAAG
>NW_010531591.1:0-270 GCF_000687285.1 Phaethon lepturus | reverse complement strand
CTTGCCGCCCTCGTGTCCCCCAGTTAGCGTTCAGGCAGTGACGTCTCCGTGTGCCCTCGCAGCGTGCTCGGCGTGGCGAGAGGGAGGCTGGTGGAGGAGCGGGAGGTTGTGCCTGCCTTTGTTTCAGGAGACTTAGCAAAGCTTCCAAATATTTGAAGAAGCACGGTGCCAGGAGCTCTTTCAGAGTTTCCTTTAAAGATGCCAGTTCACACAGGCTTTTGTAATTGAGAAGGATCATTTACATTTCTAATGGTTTAAACAAAAAAACAT
>NW_010531590.1:0-251 GCF_000687285.1 Phaethon lepturus | reverse complement strand
GGGTGCTGAGCCCCTCTTCCTGCGTGGGGCAGTGCCCCAGGGCACCCTGTGACCCCCGGCCCCTCGCTTTGGGGACATCGGGTGGGGAGTAACCGGCTCCTTCCCCAGGTACGTCCAGAGCCTGCTGGACATCATGGAGTTCCTCGACAGGGACCCCGAGGACCAGGCCACCCTGGGACAGTAAGTTGGGGGGTGACAGCGTGTCCGTGACACCCCTTGTCCCCGATCCCAGGGTGTCACCTCCTCCCAGT
>NW_010531589.1:1542-1913 GCF_000687285.1 Phaethon lepturus | reverse complement strand
CGGGAACCTCTGCGTCCCCCTCGCTTTTGGGGAGCGCTTGTGGGGCTGGGGGGGCTGGGGGCTGTGTGCCCTGGGGCTGGTCCTCTGCCCCAGGGGTGGCCGAGGGCTGCAGAGGAAGGGGAGGGCAGGGTCCGGCCCTGGTCCCTTCCCTTTTTCGCGCCCCCGGGCTCGGGGGCCAGCAGAGGTTTTCCCTGGCCGCTTTGTGCCAGACCCCGGCTGCAGCGGGGCATCCCTTCACCCTGCCGTCTGCTCCCGCCCGGGGTTTGGTCCAACAGCCTGAGCTCACGCGTGGCATCACCGGGAGGTCAGTTCCCAGCTGCCTCCAGCTGATGCTGGTCCCCAAGGCCATGCTTGGCCGTGCTCTCGGGGCT
>NW_010531589.1:1132-1387 GCF_000687285.1 Phaethon lepturus | reverse complement strand
GCCCCCGCGTGCAGCCCTCCTCGGCCACCCCGCTTTGCACCAGGGCTGATTTTTTGGGTGGTCATGGCACTTGTTCCGGCTTATCTTGGCGCTGCGGCGTGCCAGACGCAGCTGTTTGCCTTGGGAGGAGGGTGGCTCTGGAAGCCAGGACCTGCCCTCGGGGAGCTCTTGACCCCCATCTCGACCTGATGCCAACAGGTGACATTTGCTGAGGTCCTCGGGGGAAAAAGGGCTGGGAAGCTCCCTGGTGCGGAC
>NW_010531589.1:529-822 GCF_000687285.1 Phaethon lepturus | reverse complement strand
CCCATCTCGACCTGATGCAAACAGGTGACATTTGCTGAGGTCCTCGGGGGAAAAAGGGCTGGGAAGCTCGCTGCTGCGGAGGAGGTCATCTTGTAGACCAGGGCCGGGCTCCGGTTGCGCTTTTATTTGCTTGTTAAATATTTTATTTGGCTCTTCTGATTTAGTTTTACGGTGGCTTTAACGGGATCACGCTGTTTTCCAGCTGTCTCCACACATGTGCGGGGGAGAGGGAGGGCGAACGGGAATTGGTGGGGGGCACGGGGCAGCACCCGGCCCCCCCCGAGCTGGGAGGG
>NW_010531589.1:0-303 GCF_000687285.1 Phaethon lepturus | reverse complement strand
GCTGCGGGGCGATGCAGGGATGGTGCTCACATACCCGTCTGCACGTCGCACACGCTCCCAGGCCGGGAGTGAGGGGAGAGCAACCGCATGCCCAAGAAACGGGTGTTTTCCAGGACCAAATGTCCATCCTTGGTGACAACGGAGGCTGTCTGCCATCCCGTTTTTTTTTTCCGAGAGGCTGGGTGTGCGTGGGGGAGGCATGATGAGCGGGTGGGGTGGGCATGGTAACACCAAATATTTGAATGGGAGCAGGGTCAGCCCGGGTAACGTGGCGGGTAAAAATAGGCGCAGGGCGTAGAAAGG
>NW_010531588.1:1681-2087 GCF_000687285.1 Phaethon lepturus | reverse complement strand
TACGCGGCAGCTAAGGCTGCCGGCAGGGTTTGCCAGCAGAGGAGAGAGTGAGAAGCAGCGTGCTGGGACTATTAGCAGCTCCCTTCTGAAAGCACTGTTGTTAGTGGGGTGACACAGGGACAGCCACCACGGTGCCGCGGGCACAGAGCCGGGACGTGCCCTGGGGCCGCTGGGCACGCAGTGAGCCGTGAGCACCATCCAGGGCCAGAAGTGCCTTGGGGAAACCACGGTTTGGAAATGGCTGGCTCTGGCAGAAGCCGGAGTCACCGTGCGAAGCATCGAGCTGGGAGCAAAGCAGGAGGACCCAGCCGACGTCCTGAATGCCGCTCCGCGCGAGGCACAGCGGGACCAGCCGCCGGTGCCAGGTCTGGACACGCCAGCTCCGGCATTGCGGCTGGAGGGGTAA
>NW_010531588.1:1336-1592 GCF_000687285.1 Phaethon lepturus | reverse complement strand
CTAAGCTCACATTGGTAAATGTTTGGGTACTGCTGAGCTATGTATCGACAGCAGCAATTAATCCCTCGATTTATTTGCTGACCTGCTGCATAAGAGGGGTCATATTCAATTCAGCTACCAAAATATGCTGTTATTGTTGTAGGCAGCAACTTTGCTTCGTGCCTCATGCCAGCTTTTAGATTTTATTCTTCTAAATCCTGGCACTAAAAAGTGTAACCCCAGGCAGTGCTGGAGGCTCAGGCTCGGTGCAGAGGGG
>NW_010531588.1:497-1197 GCF_000687285.1 Phaethon lepturus | reverse complement strand
ACATTGGTAAATGTTTGGGTACTGCTGAGCTATGTATCGACAGCAGCAATTAATCCCTCGATTTATTTGCTGACCTGCTGCATAAGAGGGGTCATATTCAATTCAGCTACCAAAATATGCTGTTATTGTTGTAGGCAGCAACTTTGCTTCGTGCCTCATGCCAGCTTTTAGATTTTATTCTTCTAAATCCTGGCACTAAAAAGTGTAACCCCAGGCAGTGCTGGAGGCTCAGGCTCGGTCGAGACGGGAGAGCCTGCGAGAAGGGGAACGTGCATTCAGGTCAGCCGGGGGTGATTACACTGCTCGCCTCCCAGCCCCGTGCCCGCAGCGTGCCGTGGGCCAGCGAGAATCAACATTACGTGGGCTTTACCCCCCCACCCCCCCCTCTCCTTCTTCCCTTCCTCCTCCTCCTCCGCACAGACTCGACTCTTACTGGAGCAGCTTCGGGAAGGCGTCTGCGGCACGGGCACGGCCCCCACCCCAGTGTGGGGGCTCCTGGCCTCGTCCTCATGGATTTCCCTGCCTGCACGTGCAGTCCAGGGAGAACGAGGGGAAGGTAACTCATGTGCGACCACAGCCACGCACTCACCTGCGGATCTCGGTTTTATGAAGACCCGTTGTACAGATGAGGAGCTGGGACCAGAGCTGGCAACTTCCAAGCATCTTGGTTAGCACCGGCTGCCCCCCCAGCCCCAGCCAA
>NW_010531588.1:0-225 GCF_000687285.1 Phaethon lepturus | reverse complement strand
CCAGCCGCAGCCAAGCGTGGCCGGGGAGCCCGAGCCCCCCACGTGCGGCTGGTCCCAGCTCTTTTCTGGCTTTTCCTCCCAGCGCTGTCACTTACACATTTTCTGTTATGAGCTGATTCCTAATCTCCTTTCAGAGAAAGATCAAACAAGCCCTTATGTCTTTGTTGGCCGCTTCCTTTGCTTACTTCTAAGTCGTGACCCTGGTTTTGAAGTACCATCACAAGG
>NW_010531587.1:0-20309 GCF_000687285.1 Phaethon lepturus | reverse complement strand
AAATAAGAAAACCTGCTTATATTAAAAATAATAACTTTTGCCAAATATTTTTTTCAAATATTTCACTACTTTGCTATGCAGACAATATTAACTTACACTACCCAGTGATGAAATTTCTTTTAAACTTGCATCTGTATATACATTATATACTTCTCTGATATTCATTCAGAGTGAATTGAAATGATACCTATATTTCTTAAATAATAAAAAGTATTAATAGAGGCCCTCACCTCTTACATTTTTTACTGAGTTCAGTGAGTACTTACCTAAGTGCAAATCTCTGGGGTTGATTCATCAGCTTCCTAATAAATAATGTCACTGTAATAGATAATGTCCCTGTTGAATAAGGGACACTACTTTGTCAGTCATAAGCTAAAGATGAAAGTAAATTTAAAAGATATGTTTAGAAAACATTCTTGATAGCATAACAGTGCTCTGTGAAGGTTGTTTTCCTCAATTCTTCTGGGATTTGTAACCTAACCAGCAGATGAGATTTGCAGCAGTTCATAGCTTTTCAGATTAAATTGAAGTCTCAACATTGCATAAAACTGGAGCCTTGAACTCAAGTTTACATGGTCTTTCTGTAACAAAACTGTGAATTTTATATATGTCCTTATTCCCTTTAATAATCTTCCATCTTCTTCCTACCTGAAACAAAGTTGTAAGAGAAAGCTGTCTTTCATTTGTACATACCAGCAGTAGCTGACGCCCTGGGACTTCTTGGTCCCCAAGATTTGAAAACAACTGGTTTGAGTGGGCACAACAGACAATCTCAGGAAAATTTTTCAATAATTTTGCTTGAATTTGGTATTTTTGCCTTATTTTTTTAAAACTAAAGTCTCTCCAATATTTATTTGCAGTATCTGATGGAATTTGGGACATATCAAGTTTGGAGCCTATCTGGGCAGCAGAGAAGGCAATATTTTTGCTCTTTTCCACTAAATTGGAAGCAAGCAAAATCTACAATAAGGCTTAGCACACATTGAGGAACAGGTGTATGAAGGGAAGTAAGAAGGAAGAGGAAGGTGCCAAGAAGCCTCAAAAGACATGGTGATATAAACAAAAATTGAAAACTGACAGATGAGCACATTGGCCTACATTTAGCAGGAACATATATGCATATGGACAAAAAGATGGTGGTGTGGCAGAACAAAAACAATGTTCAGAATGTCAGGGAAGATGCTCTTAGAAGACATTTGTGACGGCATGTGAAACCAGTTGAGTTAAGCCTGGTCTGTATTTCACTGAACTTTCTTAGCCCAGTAGACTTACACAAAAAATGTCCCTACTCACACAGGTTCTTTGCCTGGTAGAAAAAAGAATTGACTGACCTTCAGGCAGTAAATAAACAGGTAGTTGTAAAGGCTTGCATGAGGTAAGGATAAGACAGGGTAGGTGATTTAAAAATAGGTTCAGATAAGCAGAGGAAACCAATGGAAAGCCACAGGTGAGAATGACATGGTTTGCTTTCCCCATATTGCAGAACATCATCCTGGACTTACTTAAAATTTAGAGACAGGATTTAGGAATTTACATAAATTCCTAAATTTACATAAAAGACAGGATTTACTTTACATAAAAGTAAAATTGCTGTAACTGACAAGGGGAAAATTACTACACTTTTTAATGGTGCCAGCAGTTAAGCTTCAGTAAACCACAGGAAAATATTGGACCAGCTTCTGAAAAAAAATATGCTTCATAATTGGGCTTATAACAAACTAAATAAATTACAGATTTAAGCAGTGATGTTGCAGTCAGGCACCTAATCCTCAGAAAATATTTCTTAGGATCCCCATGATGAAAACCCCCCAATTATGTGATTGGTAGAAGTGCAAGCTCTGGGCTTACACAAGACCATCTGTGGCTACTGTTAAAATCAATTGTGGGCTTCATTTTATGAAGGAAGAACCAGATGTCTTTTCAGCACCTAATAATGATGCGAGAGAATGTTTTTCCACAGGTCCACTTGTATTTTATTATGCTGAACTATCAGAATTTTGTCTGCAAAAACAAACTTAAATAAATCTTTCCCAAGATCATAACTAGCCCTTGAAGTGAGATCAAGGAGTCAACCGGATTGCCCATGTGAGAGCTAGCCCGAAAGCCTTAGTAAAAGAAGAGACTCTTTCAAGAGTCTCTGGAGGTTTATTCGCAGACTGTAACAGAATTGTAACCTGCTCTTAGGATCCTGCACATGGTTTAAAAATAAGGATTTTTGAAAACTTTCATTCAATATCTACACGAAGTCTACATCAAACAAGAGTTTGCATCAGTTCAAAAGATTCCTAAGGAGACACTGATAGAGAGCTAATGGGGAAGAATCATAGAGGGAAAAAAAAGAAAACAAACAAAAAACTCGCTCATGGACATAAAGTGACAGAAAAATAAAGAATAAGTTATTGTTTTCCAGCAGGGAAAATCCAATTAATTTCAAATAGGTACTTCAACTCTGAAGTTACAAAATACTTAGAAAAGGTAACCCTGAGAATTTTAAACTAAAAGAAACTTAAGACTATTTCCTGACACTATTACCCTAGGTAATTGTGACAGAATCAGTGCACTTGGCAGTTACATATTAATGAAAGCACCTGAATGACATTCAGAATAAATGATTAGCTGAAAAGCATGCTTCCTGCTGGGTCAGAAGAGTTTATTTTTTTCTGTTTGACTGCAATATTTAAAACCTGTGACACTGAAACATACTCACAGCCTATTCAGAAGTAGCAAACATAAAGAACTGTGAAGGGAAAAGGGAAAAGGGGGGGAGGGGAGGAGGAGGGAAAAGGAAAAGGAAAAGGAAAAGGAAAAGGAAAAGGAAAAGGAAAAGGAAAAGGAAAAGGAAAAGGAAAAGGAAAAGGAAAAGGAAAAGGAAAAGGAAAAGGAAAAGGAAAAGGAAAAGGAAAAGGAAAAGGAAAAGGAAAAGGAAAAGGAAAAGGAAAAGGAAAAGGAAAAGGAAAAGGAAAAGGAAAAGGAAAAGGAAAAGGAAAAGGAAAAGGAAAAGGAAAAGGAAAAGGAAAAGGAAAAGGAAAAGGAAAAGGAAAAGGAAAAGGAAAAGGAAAAGGAAAAGGAAAAGGAAAAGGAAAAGGAAAAGGAAAAGGAAAAGTTTATTCTCCTTTTCTTTTGGTGGGGAAGAGATAGAAAAAAGAAGGTAAAAAGGAAAGAAGGGAAGGGTTTACTTCTGCAGGCTTTATTCTTGTAGTGTTATCTTAGCAGGGTATGAAGGATTTTCCAAAGAGGTATATTTAGCAGACAAGATACTGGTCTGCTAGCTGTTTGGAAAAGAAAACATAGGTGAGCGATACCTGTGAAAAGGTACACAGTGCAACCCTTTCCTTGGTATTAACTTACACAGAGGTCTATGTGAAGTGAAGTTTAAAAATCAATTAACAGCATCTTCCATAATATTGCCCAAGTTAATCATGTACAAAGCACACACAGACACATTAAAAAAACTATAAAAGAAAAAAAAAGAAAACACAAACATAGAAAAAAAAAAGAAGAAAGTCCAAGACTCATGCTTACTTAGAACAGAAATCACAAAAGCCCAGGGGAAATACAACCTTCAAATGGATATTCTCCCTCCCACACACCCCACCCCCATCTTCTGCTATGCTGCAAAATTTTAATATCTTGTCAAGTATATAGCAGCCATAAACTACTGTCCCTTTTTATGTAGCTTCAGATGCAAGAAGGAGCACATTCTTTATAATGACCTAAACCTATCAAATGAAATAACGTTTTGGCATGATGAACTCTAAATTATAAGTGATTATTTCTAAATTCATTACAACTTTGTCTGACATTTTTATTGCTGCCTTAATTTCTTCCAGCCAAGCCACTGAAGTTATTACTCATGATGTAAACAGTGAACAAATTAGGAAAAAGGATTTTCCAGGTTTGCAATCTAGCTATTTGGCTTCCAAACTAAGATGACTGAGCCAGTTATGGGGATGTCGCTGAAGCAAACATCAGCATCAAAAACATCAAAGTAAAATAATGTTTATCATATGTTTTGCACTCCAGAATCTTAGTGTATTTCTTACACATTAAACAATTGAAATGCACAACAAGCTGTTGAGGAGGTATTATTAGCTCCATTTTACAGATGGAGGAAAGGTGTCAGGAACTGAGTCGTCACAAAACAGACAGCCCTTTAATACATCAGAAAGACGTCGGTCTGTAGTGATAGCAAAGTATTCAACAATGAGCAGCCAAGACGTTTGGGGGGTTAGAATGAAATACGATACACTGTGGGCTGTGCAATTGTGTACAACTGTGTGAATATAAATAATGATTTAGGTGAGGAGCTGAAGGGAAGAGTGCTGTCTCACCTTGACTGAGGGCACAATTGCAACAGCAGGCTGGTCTCCATGCCTCAGTGGACTTCTGCTCAGCTCAGTAATGAAGACAGAGCACATCCGTCTTCATTTGCTGCAAGAGAAATCCTGCTCTTCTGCTCTGACATTTGGATCAGGTCCTAAGGTAGGATGAAGCCTGAGCTTCACACTTCCCACTCATCTACACAGAAAAGAATACATTTGGCTGGTGGGAAAAGGATGACAGGAGAGTGCAAGGGTGTGATAACATTTGTAGAATTGTATTCAAGTAAGGTCGTGTACTTAGAGCTAGGCTTCCAGGCATCAGTCTGTAGGGGCCTCCTACATGACTGACTGAATGTGTTTTGAGGCTTTTAGGCCTTCTTCTAACAAATCAGGTATTGGCCATTCCCTGAGGCAGGACATTCATCACATTTGGCAAATCCCGTGTTCCTCTGATCTCTCCCTCTGGTACGGTTTGCAATTAAGAACCTACAAACAATTTTCAGATTGAAGCCAAGAGAAATTCAAGAAAAAGATGAATGCTGAAAGTGACAGGAGACCAATTTTGCTGAGGAAGGCATTACTCTAAATAGAGTCACAGTAACTGGTAAAGCTCATCTAATACAAAGGACCAGCATACATGTACTATTTGGTAAATACTTTCTTTTCATCTAGCATATTCAACAATGAAAGAGCTGAGTTTTAGGTTGTTAGTTGTTTTTTTTGTTTGGGTTTTTTTTTGTTTTTTTTAAAAGGTGAATATTTTTCTGTGGACTAAATAGTTAACAAACACCCATAGCATCATCAGCTGCAGAAGTTCATCTTTAAAAAACTTCTTGGTCTTTCATCGAGTTGGTGGCAGTACTAGCACTTAATAGCATTGCTTGCACTGGTTTATTCAATAGCAGATTTCTGCTCAAGCCCTTCAGTTTGCCTGGCTAAGGGTATTCACAGAATCACAGAATCATTAAGGTTGGAAAAGACCTTCGAGATCATCAAGTCCAACTGTTAACCCAACATCACCATGCCCCCTAAAACATGTCCTGAAGTGCCACGTCCATGAGTTTTTTGAACACTTCCAGTGACGGTGACTCCACCGCTTCCCTGGGCAGCCTGTTCCAATGCCTGACCACCCTCTCGGTGAAGAAATTTTTCCTAATATCTAGTCTAAACCTCCCCTGGAGCAACTTGAGGTCATTTCCTCTCATTCTATCACTGGTTACTTGGGAGAAGAGACCAACACCCACCTCACCACAACCCCCTTTCACGTAGTTGTAGAGAGCGGTAAGGTCTCCCCTTAGCTGCCTGTTCTCCAGACTGAACAACCCCAGTTCCCTCAGCCGCTCCTCATAAGACTTGTGCTCCAGACCCCTCATCAGCTTTGTTGCCTTTCTTTGGACATGCTCGAGCACCTCAGCATCCTTCTTGTAGTGAGAGGCCCAAAACTGAACACAGGATTTGAGCTGTGGCCTCACTAGTGCTGAGTACAGCGCTACAATCACTTCCCTCCTCCTGCTGGCCACACTATTTCTGATACAGGCCAGGACGCTGTTGGCCTCCTTGGCCACCTGGGCAAGGTCATCTCTTCATTGGAGCACAGCATCCTGCCCTTCCTATAAAGTATAGAAAGGGCAAACTTTGCTGCACCAGGCACATATTTACTCACCCTCCCTTATACCCTCGTAGGGACAGATGATGTAAGACCAGCTTAATTGAGTGACAATTTGTGACCCTTCTCAGGCTTGTTTTTAGCTTTGCTTGGGCACTCTGCCTGGAAAGTTTGAGCCTCTGCCTGACAGCTGCACACTGTTACACATTTTGTCTCATGTGCCAGGACGTGTCTGACAAGAAAATGGACAGATGAACTTCTGCAAACTACTTTCCAGTACCTGATTGCCAGCCCTCTATCACCCAGAAATTCAAGAGTGTGACAGAAGAGGTGAGAGGCTTTGCAGCAAAAAGATAAAATTATGCCTGCAGCTAAGGGATGTACAGCCCCCCTGCTCCTCAGCAGTATCCAGCACCATTACAGTAGGTAGTGCCCAGCAGTGCTCCTGGGAGGTACTTGTGCACTGAAACTCACCTTGTGTCTTTTGACGTGAACTGACAGGGCTTAGGAGGACCAGCCAGGAGGCACCAAGTAATTTTACCTCCTGAGTGTGTAATTTCTCTGTGAAAATGCTGATATGTGAGGTAATTCTCCTGCTGATTAAGTTCGCCTTATAAAGTATCAGATCCCCTCTGTGCATCTTGAGTGCTCGATTTCATTACTTCTTAATCTGCATATGGCCTGCTTTTATTAATATGTGATCGTTGATCAGCTGATGAAAGGTCAATGCTCCACACCTCAGTGAAATGTTTCTTTAAAGAAACGTTAGGGATCTGAAATATGCCAGGGAAACAATAGGCTTCAGCAATGAAACACCCTCCTGTGTATGCTGCTGCTAATGATATCCGTTTCAGTGAATATGAGCACCATGAGTCAGTCTCTGTCTTAAGACCGCATCCCTTCATCAATGCAAATGTTTTGCATAACTGTAGGGTGAGTTTTGCCTTAGGTGAGAAAAAATAAGTTCAGTAAAAGGATCTTTAATTGCATAGCCTTGGAAAATGCCAGGAATACTCTGGGAAAAAAAGAGTCAGAAATGTATTCAAGTGTCTAAATATTGATTTAGAAAAGCAAAGTTGGCAGTGATTATCTTATTAAACAACTATTCTCTATCATTGCTTTAGTTCTTAACTTTGTTTTCTGTCCATCCTTAAACAACAACTTCATGCATTCAGATTGCATCTTATTCTTTCCCTGAGCATTTTACTTGTGGTGGGAATTTGCTGTTATTAATATTGTATTACCAGTTTCCTTAATCAAATGCTGTTTTATTTATTCCCTGCTCAGGATGAGATTAACTGTAATGAAGTTGTGACCGTAACTGAGCTCCAAGGATCTTTGAGTCTTTCAGGGAGAGGAGAGAAGTCATTCATAAGGTTATAAATATCTAGACATGGAGTGTTAGGAAATTTTTAGGGTCCATTAAATCTCTTTTGAGTGACTCAGGCAGATGTTGCTTGATGTTATACATCACTGCTAGATTAGTTGCCTCCTTAATGCTAAGCAACTGTAGAAGACTTTGCATGATCCTGCCACAAAAGCTGCAGCCAGATCTCCATCTGACTAAAGCCTGACCTGTGCTATAGGACTTGGCTGGGCAAGAGAGCTTGTAAGACCAGGAGCAGCAATGCAGTAATTAGAGAGCCTTAAGTCTGTCTTTCCAGTCAGGACTGTTTTCCAAGATGGTGAGATACAAACATGCAGCAGCCTGA
The DNA here is from genome assembly GCF_000687285.1 of Phaethon lepturus. NCBI lineage: Eukaryota > Metazoa > Chordata > Aves > Phaethontiformes > Phaethontidae > Phaethon > Phaethon lepturus. Next base: position 12,669 of record NW_010531587.1, on the reverse strand, counting down.
TGGTAATTTGTCTCTTGGATAGCCACAGCCATGACCTACTTGCAGAGCTCCAAACATTTCCAGGTAGAACGGTGGTTAACTATTGGTAGTTTCTGAATTCATCTCAGCATAAGCATGTTGTAATAAGATTTCAGAAAATTAAACAAAACAGATAGAGGATTTCCCATCCTGGTAATAGTTGTTTCCCCCCAAATAGTTATGGTCTTCTGCTCATAAAACAGAAAATTAACTGGATTTAAAGGCACTGGCAAAACTGATCAGTTCTGGAAGTATATGGGTCTAAACTATAAGAGCTGCAGAGCCATTTCACCACAGCTTAGATAATTTATTGTCATGATCACTGTAAAAATTAATAAAAACCAGTATTCATATTCCTGGTCTTACAAAATTTTAGGAAAAACTTATATTAAAATATTATTATTATTATCTATTTTCTTAAGCCATTAACACCTATAATTACATTCAAAAAAACTAACAAACAATGCGTCTGTTTCTGTGATGTGTCAAATATTTGAGCAAGTAAGTATTCAAAAACTACTGAAGAAGAAATCTTTTATTTTTAAACTTTTTTTCATATACTTGCCAATTCACAGAGTTAAACCTTGAAACCTTTGGTGAGGTTTCATGAGGGCTTTTCTCAGGTAAAAATTACTGCGAGAGAGAGTGAGTTTAGATATCAAAATTTGGTGCAATAACTCCTTGTTTGCTACATGTTTTCCATCCATGAAAATGATTTAGCAGGTTCTCAGGTTTTTCAGACTGAACAAAAGTGACTGTGCTTTGCATCTGCATAGAGCTGAAGACCTTAATACACCTAAACAAATTTGACACACACAAATGTGTGCACTCATCTTTCCATGAATGCTATAAAAAATCTGTTCCTTTAATGCAGAAAATTGGAACCAGATAGCTTGATGTTTGAAAGATTAGAAAGAGGGCTTTTTGGTTGTTGTTTGTCCTTCATTTCACAAGCACAATATAATTTCTGCAGTATTTTTAGTCTCCATATTCCAGATGCTTACTATTATGCATCACATCAAACAGATATGTTGTCCTTGCAAGGGGAAATTCAGCTTGTGGTATGTGAAAATTTCTAAAGCACTATACATAATAAATACAATTTACAGAACCCTCAGTTTACTTTGGGAGAAAAATAATCCAAAGTAAGAGGCCGTGGAAGAAGACAGAAGTGTGGATGAGAATTCACAATCTGGTATCTACACAAAAATCTAGACAAATACCTCCTAAATTGCATGAAACTTCTGTTTATTTCATTAATTTAAACTGATTTCACCCAGGCTTCTAGGCCCAAGACTTGCACATAATAACTGTCTTGTGGATAAACGGTAAATAATCAGCTGCTTTTCCTTCCATCTGAGGAAGGACTTGCTTTCTGCAGCAAGGATTCAGCTCTAGCAGTGATTAGGCAGCACTATTACCCAGGCAGTCCATGGCTGACAACAGCATGTATCAGTGCAAAAGCAGCAGTAATAACCATATCATTTCATTGAGGAGGGAAAGCTGATGTTGGCAGGTAAGTGACAGGACATTTTACCTTTTGCTTAAATGCTTTGAATGAAAAGCCCAGAGAAAGAGCAAGGCTGCAAATATGGATTTTTAAGGCACTATTAATGAAATGAAAATACAAAGCTCATGTGTGCTCATCACGCACTGCTGCTTGCAATGGGTGAGAAGAGATCCCACAGATCCCTTCTCTTCAAAATGCAATAAGCATAGCATGTAAGAACATATCTATAGGGTGAACTAATGAAATTTGTATATACTTTCCCCTGCCATCTCCATAGGCTTAGGAAAGATCACTGGGCATGAGCAGTTATCCTGTTCTTACACAACATACACACAGTATCTTTGCTTTTGCCAGTGCTCCAGGTGTCAGTATCTGGGTTAAGTTTTGCTTGGCTCTCTGTTTCACAGAGTGGTCACGCTTATGTCTCAGAGCAGACTGACAATATCACCAAACATAGGTGCACAATGTTCATTTTGGAAGATATCCTATGGTGGCAATGATACAGTTTTTAAAAAAGGTAAAAAATTAACACAAGACTATAATAATTTCACATGCACCTGGTAGTCACAGAATGGAAGGCCATTCTTTCTGCTGCCATGGAAAACAACAGAAACAAAAAACCAATCCTGTTCATATCAGCATTAGAGTGAAAAATGGGCCAAATCCAGACATTTAATACAAACTGTCTGCACCTCCATTCTTAAAAAGCTGTCATTTGTCTCCTGCTGTTTCATTTCATATCCATAGTTTCTGTAATTGAATGATTTCCTATAGTATTTTAGGTTATATTTGGTGAAGGAGGAGGAAAAAGAATAGAGTGCATGAGACTGTGAAAGGAAGAAAAGAAACTATAAGACTACTACATGTATTTTCCCAAACCATGTTAACTAGCACAATATCTTACAAAGAGAATATGTATAAAAGCTAGGATTAGATATAGTCTGTTTGCATTCTACAGAACAGCTAGGTCTGTATTATGTATGTAAGTTGAAATTTATGTATTTGTTTATCTTTTCCTAATAATTTTTTCTCTTTTCTAACTCATTCAGCTTTACTTTGATTTCATCTCCATTTGCACTTGCCCAGCCCTTCCCATTTCCAACCACATTTTAAAGAGGAAATATGGTAGTATTTTTAAGGCAACTCCCTTGCCTGCTGTTGCTAGAAGGCAAATATTTGTTGTCCATGAGTAATGAACTATATCTTTGAAATAAAACATGCAAAAAATCCTTTCTTGGGATGTATTTAGAAACAGTCCTAATGGCACTTTAATTCTTCTGCTACAATTGCTCAAGTCAAAAGAAGACTGAATTAATTAAATTGAAAAAAATTCTTAGAATTTCTCAGCTATGCAATCCTGCAGATGAATTCATTTCTTTCCTATATCGTACCTTTACTGAACATCTTGAAACAGTTCTCATTCTATATAATAGAATCATTTACATGCGTAATATTAATGGAGAATTTTGTTTGTGAATTCATATGAAGATTGTTTTTTCTATGAGTAGATTACTCAAATGTTTTTAAAATGTTGGAGTTATATATAGGTATGAATATATTTAAAATGCAAACTGTGATTCTAGAGAAAAAAAGAAGTGTACATTTTTGCTGCCTTCAAAATTAAAACAGCTTAACTTTTGAATTTCACTTTTCTACCTACTTTTTATTACTTCCTGGGCAAAAAAAAAAAGGAAGGTGGGCCAAGTGAGGCTGAGGGTAAATAAATAATCCATGACTTCTGAAGAATATCCATTTGAATCAAACTGTCTAAGAATGGAAGGCTTAGACATGGGTTAAGAAGTAATATTAGGGTCTTGTGTCTCATAGAATACAAAAGTAGTTTAATCTGTATGGGTTTCAGACTCTGTATTAGTCATGACTGCAAATAGTGTTATAATAGCTGATAGCAGTCAAGAAGACATGATCCATTATCCATGTACATATTTAGTATCTACCTTAAAGCTCATATTAAAGACATTGCAAGTCTTGCTCAGCTTTGTGCATCGGATGTCTAGCAATTCATACATACAAGTACATACCAAAGGCAATTACACTTACAGGTCTGGGCCCATAAGCTGTGCGTCACTTTCAGTAAAGCTGTCCCTTTCGAAATGTGCTAAGGTACCCAAGCCTAATTCAGGTAGTCAGCAAACGGCAGCATCTGCCAGCTAAGGAATATGTCACTGCCTGATAGAGCCGTTTCCACCATCTTCCTTTCAGATTTGATGTCAGCTGAACATAGGTACCAAATGACTAAAAGACAAAAAGAAAAGCCTGGAACACCAGAATGGGGGAGTGCCAGTGTGCACATTTTGATTAACACAGGTTCTAACTCACTGTTTTGTGGTATTTCAAAAACACTGGATCACAAATGTTCCTCTGTCTGTATCATTCACTAGGTATCTGGTGGAAAACAGAAACATCTACAATGGGGAAATTATCACAATTTCTATCTTAACTGAGGCAAAAATCAGGTTATGATTTAAGAAACATCAAGTATGCCCTCAGATCAGCCAAGAGCACAATTACTGTTCTCTAAATTAAGACAGGATGTTGTGAACAATTGTTCACCAAGCTGGAAAATGGTGATAAACACAGTTTTTAAAAAATTAATTGCTGGGGTAAAAACCACAGCTCTAAAATCAACATGTTAGCAAGAGAATCATGATGAAAAGTGAGTGGAACTGGAAATGATTAGTGCAAGTATGAATGCATCCCATAATCAAGATCAAAAATATACAACTGTCTGTCTGTTATATATAGACTTTTAGCTTTCATGATCTTACATATGCAAGACACCATCATGTAGGATTTGCTGTCAAAGGCTCTTCCCTGAGTCTAACATGCAGAAGGCTCTAATACCAAAGAGTGTTACAAATTGCACTGTCTAGGCCCACATGGTCCTTGCAATCCGTTCTCTTATAAAGACCCTTTGTACTACTGACCACTTATTAAGAGGCTTTTGCATAAAAGAGGCATGTATGGTACATTTAATTCATGCAGAAATATGCAAACGTGTTTTCAGACAGGTGAATGCCAAATTGTGAACGCCTTGCTAGAGGGCAAGTAGCAAGTAAATTGCCACCTTTTGCACTTCTGGGTAACTCTGGGAGACCTCTCAGAAGAAGTAGCACCCTTTAGAGCTCCATCGTGATGTTAACATGTACAGTATCTCCCTCCTCATTGCTCAGAAACAGAAACTGGATAGTAAGTGTGTGCTGTTCCAATTGATTTGAGCCCCAGTCTCCTCATCCCCAGGAAGGAGCTGGCTGTCTCAGCATTGCTGGGGTGGTTACCTTCTTTAGTCCATGACTGCACAGATGGTCATGCCTAGAGGTGACAAGTGTGCCCCCAGAAAAGGGGTTGGGGGTTTGTTCTTCTTCCAAACACTGAGGCAAAAGAATCATAGAGAAAATCCCAGTACAACAATGTCAGTAATGAGATCTTTTTTTTATTATTCTTCCTTACCCACTTGATCATGAAGACGGCAGAAACCCGTGAATTATGCCTCAAGGCAGCTGTACTTCCATTTCTGATTTCATCTTGGTCTCGAGTCAGGGTGATCCAAGCATAATGTTTGTGGCTAAGTAGGTAAATTGATTTTACAGACTTCTGAACCTTTTCAACCCTTTCTCTCTAGGCTTTATAAAGCTGTTAACACTACTAACAATGGCAATAAGCATGACCATGAATGTCACTCATGATTCCTCTTTTTTTTTTGGTAACTTTTTTCTTTTTATATATTTAATGCATGGGCATAAATACTTTTACATATTTTACTTTACAGACTCAGAAATAAATTAATGTGACTGCCTGTCAAATATTATTTTTACAGATAAGAATTTTTCTGTCCTGATATATTGAAGCCTAAATGTGTAAGTGCAGTGAGAAAAAAGGTAAATGCTTCACTTGAGGTAAAAAAACAAACCCGATCACATGATTCTCAAAGGTTTTTGATAGTGGTTTCAGTGGTTTCAGTTGCTGTTTGTTCAATCCGTTTCCCTGGACTCTATGTGGCAAAAGAGAACTAGAGGTAAAAGATTTATATTCTTAGAGAAAAATCTGAAGATAAAAGTCCTTTTGTTGTCATAATTAGTCTCAGGGTGGGGGGCTGATGACATTCCCACAGCTCATCCCTGCTTATTTTCTCTTAGCACCTTTCTGTGTTCCTTGTGGAGAAGATGCAACATGTATCTTTAATACAACTCCTGGTGCTGTAATAAAACATCCTGGGGGTTAATTTCTCTAATCCTCTAAGCAGGAGGCTTAACAGCTGGAGCTCATCATGTCCTCCTTTTATGCTGATTCAGTGGTCAGCAGAAAATACGATGATTCCCAGATGTTCACACTTGATAAATTCAACAGGCTTGAGAGGAATACAGGAGAAATCAGTGACAGGTGTTTTTTTTCTTGCCACAGTGAAGTGCACAGAGGAAAAAGAGGACATATTTTTAAAGGAAATAGGTGTTTTGGAGGCTTCCAAATACTTACAGAATCTTTGTTCTCTCATGCTGAAATCCAGAGATAGGGAAAAGTGATGTTGAACAGATTTGACAGATAGTTGACCACATTTTTTATGTTTATTACAGCATTTTTTACTTTGATTTTTTAACAAAATCCAAACCTCCCTTTTAATAATACTGGCAACACAATAACCTGGTTATAGAATTCAATAAGTATATTCAGAGTTTGAATGATTAAATTTTTAATGTTATAGACTGGCAGCTCTCAAAGGACTGCACGCTGAAGACTGATGATGGCCAAATGAATCAGGAGAGTGGGAAAATAAACAGATCTGCAAAATACAGAAATGGTGGCATAATTGTTTGGTTTTTAATTGGGTCACTAGTTCTTGAAGTTGAAGATTAAAGTATGCAGCACTTCTGTGGCTAAGAAGGCATATTGGATACTTGTTGGTGTGTTCACTGGGTTTCTATGCTGTGTGCACAACTAATAATCGGAGAAAAAAAATCAAGGTTTTACCCTTCCAAAAAGTTACAGAAATGTTTTTAGCACAAAGTAGAACAGCTGAAGCAGGAGAAGTGCCATACTCCTGGTAATGTCCTCCATCTGATTAGGTGTTTGGCAACTATATAGAACACTCTGGTCTGAATCAAGCTTAAGTAATGACACAAATCTGAGCCAGTCATTGTCACTACACGGAAAGATGTTTGGTAGCATATTCTTTCTTTTGAAAACAGTTCTTTTGTTTCAGCTATCTCTTGGCTGGTCAGATAAAGATCCTTTGGTCAGGTAGTGTGCTTGACTGTCATATTCTTGATAACTTGGTGAGTATCTTGCTTAGCTAGTGCCTAAGACACCAGGGTCTGAGATATCCCAAATAATGCCTTGTGTCAAAAATGATGAATCCCAGAGGAAGACCCTACTTCTCAGGCCCCAAAAACCTGTTGCTTTGGTCATCCCTCATAAAAAAGTTGTCTGATCAGTTAGAGTGCAGATAACAATTGTGGCGTCTCAAGTTAGTATCAGACACATCCCGACCACCTTGTCAATGAATAGCTTTTCAACACAGAATAGATGAGTAAGAGCACAATAGAGAACTCCCAAACCAGCTTCTGACTGGAATATATACTAGAGAAAACTACTCTAACACAAAGGTCTCATCTGCCTGGTGCACCCTCCTTTTCTCTCCTTCACAAAGTATTAGTCACATGAAGTTGTTGTGGTGAGTCCTTCACAGCGGAAGGATAGTGTCATGGTGTGGGTGGATGAGTCAAGCTCGATGGGTGAGAAGATGACTGCTAGTTCACACAAAGTAGGAAATCTCTCCACAGGAGGAGTAAGAAAAACACACGACCTTACAACAGCATGGTGGTTAAGTTTCACAGCATTGCTTTTTCTAATTTCAACAAGGTACTTAAAGATCATCTTCTTCCACTAGTCTGGAGCGTACTGACTGTGCCTCCCTTTCTCTCCCCTTTCAGCTCTGTTTCTTGGAATTAATAAAATTGCCCCTGCACAGAGTGAGAAAAGTCAGTGAGATGTGCAGCTTAGCCAATGTCTGGGACACTCCTGCAAGAGCTCTTTCCTTTGCCCAAGCTAAGGGCTGGATATCTGGGATTCAGTTGCAACAGAACAGGTTGAACATACAGAGGAAATTAATGGTACATAGCTCTAACATCTTAATAGGTGATAATAGGAATGAGGAGATAGAATCCCTTTCACAGCAAGCACTGAACATTGTCTTTCGGTGGATTATACAGCAACATCAACTGACTCTGGTCATAATTTTTGGTCTGATTTCCCAGATCAAGTAATGTATGTTGAAACTTAAATGCACTGAGTTTCCTTTAAGGTCAAGTAATCACTCTCACTGCAAGTCTTTCCTTTAGCAAAAAGAGCACTACATCTGGATGCCACTTCAAATGAAAAAATCCAATTAACCAACCCAACATAAACTTCTAACATCTTCTAGTTATAGAAACCACTGTGACCAAGGACAACATAGGCAGGCTGTGCAAGACAGCAGCCTATCTAGCCCATCAGAATTGACCTGACAACCATTTCATCATGCAACATGACCTACTCCACTCTCAGGATCTGGCAATAGAAGAATGGTCCTTTTTTTTTCTTGCTGTTCTGAAGCATGTGTGCTCTCCATATGTGGTTCAAAGACCTAGCCTTGCCCTTGTGTTCCAAGCAGTTCCTAGTCTATCTTCTACCTCCTTTTTTTTTTTTCTTTACTTTTTGACATTTGCCCAAGGCTAGACACACACTAATCCTTACAAACATTCTGACCTTGTTTTTATTAAAATGCTTTCTGGCGAGGTAATCTTCATTTCAAACTAGGACCATTTTCAAAGCTTGTGTTTCAGATGTTTCATTTGGCTTCCAAATTATGCTTTTTCTATTTGTGTGCATGTTTTACTATCAGTAATGATAACTTTTAAACAAAGTGTGTTTCTGCTTTTTATTTTGTCCTTTGAAGAGAATTACTTATGTAGCTATTATACATTGTTTGGCATTCATTCATCTGAACACTGCTATGCAGTTCATCCTTTTGTGCAGCTGTCACTGTCACACTACCTCTCTGGGCTCTCTCCAACAACTGGTTACCATTACCTTTTCCTTTCAAGAGCTAAGTGGATATGCTGTATTTTACTCTGACAGCTAGGCCATTTTATTTGAGTCTTATTGGACTTGATAGTTACCTTTAGGGAATGTCTTTTTCAATTGTTTATTTTCAAAGTCTTCTGTCAGTTCAGGCTGTGAAACACAAAGGAGAATGCTGAAATTGTTGGTACTGATGCATCCACATGGGATAACAAATGGTTGGGACATCACTGTTCTTTGGACATTGCAGGAGGTTATTGGTATCCTATTAGAGTTCCAAAAAGAAAAGGAGACAAGAAAGCTGTTTTCAGTTTTGTCTCCTGGCTGCAGGTCTTTAAAATTATTTTACTGATTAATAATTTTGTGTGTGTGTGTGTATGTGTGTGGTGCATTCAGGTACTCAGGACTCTACAAGCATAGTGTAAGGAATGACACAGTTCCAAATCGATTTGTGTCCCACTGATGGCAAAGAGACCAAGTCCTATATAAGTACTGCATAGATGCTATATGGTTGTGGATGTCGCAATTACTACCCATATAGACAGAATATCTTGTCACAGGAAGTTATCCAACAGCAAGCATATCCAGTCTAACTTAAAACACTATACCTGACATTCATAACAAGCCTGTATGAAATTTGAGGATTGATTTGCACATACACATAAATGGATGTTAAGTCTGTCTCCAGTTACACAGCTGTGAATCTATGTGTATTAACTTTGGTGTGTATGAGTGTATTTTTTTAAGAATTCTTATTGTCACCACCCAATTGGTGACTTGGAATGGTATTTTGTTCACAGAACAATTCCTGAAAAATCCATTCAAGATAGGCAGCAATAAATGCAGCCCTAAAGTGCAGTGAGAGCCTGGCTTGAATGGCTTTGTTTCTAAAATCTGTCAAAGAAAGAAGGCTCTTTTCAGATTAAATAGCTAACTAAAGCAACTTATCACATATTTTTTTTCAAGGGTTATTTGCAAGTAATGCACATACCTCAGTCCAGACAAATAAAGAATTTAGAAAATTAATTTTTCAATTCTATTATTTGGCTATGCTATTGTATAGGAAATGTCAAGACAGAGTTTTGGAATTCCTTTACCTTGACACAAAACAATGGTTTGATGTAAGGTTTAAAGATAAAGTGAAAGACAACTGTTACTTTTATAATGTGTCTAGCTAAATCTGAAACTTGCTCTTCCATCCATTCTACGGTAATTTGAGCACACGCAGTTCAGACTAGAATTAAGTGTAACACATTTTTTCTAGTTTTACGATCCCCACAGAACTGAAGTTTCTTTTCTCTGGTTCCTGGAAAACCACATGTCTACACCAAACTAATTGAGTGGAAGGACAACAGATTACATATTCTGAGGACACATTATCTGAGACTCAGGTATAAATGTGTTACGTGTACTTGGAATAAATTGATCAAAAGAGATGTAGAACAATGCAGAGTAATCCAGAGTGGGGTTTTTTTCAGTCTGACAAATAAACAAGAAGATCTTAATCTTAAAATCTTAATCTCTTAATCACCTATTATTCACCATTCAGTATTATTGCTGTAAGTCTTTAAAGTAATTCAAATTCAAACCTTGCTTAAACTCAGTTTAAACTTGGTAATTTTTTATCATTTTTTTATCTTGTTGTTCTTGAAGATGAAGTCTTGAGAAAACCAATCAAAATTATGAACCACTTTGTGAAAAATTCTATATGCATATGAACAACAAAAAGCACGTCAGGAGTAGCCAGCATGGATTCACAAAGAAGATTTAGTGCCTGACCAACTTGTGGAACTTCTATGATTAAATGAGTGGCCTGGTAGGTGAGGGAGAGCAGTGGATATTGTCTGCCTAGAATTCAGTAAGGCCTTTGACAATGTCTCACAAAAGATCCTCATTGACCAGCTGTTGATGTACATAGGCTGGATGAGCAGACATTGAGGTGGACTGAGAACTTACCACATGACTGGGCCCAAAGTGGGATGATCAGAGGAACACAGTCTACTTGGAGTCCAGTAACTAGCAGTACACCCCAGGAGTCAATACTGGGCCTAATTCTGTTCAACATCTTCATTAATGATCTGGATCGTGGGGCACAGGGTTCCCCGAGGCTCCCCTCAGCAAGTTTGCAGATGACACAAAACTGGGAAGAGTGGCTGATATGCCAGAAGGTCATGCTGCTATCCAGAGGAACCTTGACAGGTTGAAGAAATGGGCTGACAGGAACCTTATGAATTTTAATAAGGAGAAGTGCAAGATCCTGCACCTGGGGGAGGAACAACCTCAGGCACCGGTACATGCTGGGGGCCACCCAGCCAGAGAGCAGCTTTGCAGAAAATGATCTGTGATTCCTTGCGGGCATCGTGTGGAACATGAGGGCTTATGCCCTTGCCACAAGGAAGGTTCATGGTATCCTGGGCTGCATAACACAAAGTCTGGTCAGTAGGTTGAGGGGGGTGATCCTTACCCTCTACTTAACACTGGTGAGGCCACACCTGGAACACTGTATCTTATGCTGGTCTCACCAGTAGAAGACAGTTATGGCCATACTGGAGAGAGGCCAGCCAAGGGACATACAGGTGATTAGTAGAGTACCTTCTAACCCTTCTAGTAGAAACGCTGAGAGAGCTGGGACTGTTGAGCATGGAGAAGAGAAAGCTCAGGGGGAATCTTGTCAATGTCTATACATACCTGAAGAGACAGTGCAAAGAAGATGGAGCTTGGCTCTTTTCAGTGGTGCACAGTAACAGGACCAGACCCAATGGGCACAAGCTTAAAGATAGCTGGTTCCGTCTGAACATCAGGAAACACTTTTTCACTGTAAGGGTGACCGAGCACCAGCACAGGTTTCCCAGGGAGGATTTGGAATCTCCATCCTTGGAGATATTCAAAAGCTGTCTGGACATGGTCCTGGGCAGCCTGATCTAGATGATCCATCTTGAGCAAGAAAGTAAACTAGATGACCTCAAGAGGTCCTTTACAACCTCAATAATTCTGTGATTCTGTGATTCTGAAATTCTCTTCTGTGATGCTGTGATATTATTTAAACACCATTGTCAGGGTCCTGAGCATACGTATTGGCTTTATTTTTCCTGACCAGCATCACAGGTGATTGCAAGTGCACTCATGGCTCATGGCCCTGGAGCTCCATTAAACTTAGACCTGAGCACCCAAACCTTGCCTAAGCTATGCTGTAGTTAGTTTGTCTGCAGTCCAGTCTCCTCAGCTGTCCCTCACCCCACAGAATAGTTATGTCCTCAGCCCTGTCTCTGGCTCCATTTCCTATTTCTTCTCCTTGAATGGACACTGGACCTGTTTCACCCCTTGCCTTGTCGAGAGGTCCATCATGCCCATCACCCCACACAGTTCATCTGGCCCAAGACGCTGGGGGGCTGCATCCCACAGGTAGAGTCCTGCCCAGCATGGGTGCCCTTGATTCCCAAGTTGTCCCCACCCCAGGACAGCCCTGTTTCTACAGTGCCCTGACAATCAACAGGAGATGTAGTCCCATTGTGTCACCTCTGAAAAATCTTAAAAGGGGGAATAATATGCACTTCAACATCAGGGTTTGGATTCCATCCTAAAAAAAATAACAGGTCGTTATGAATCAAAACCAATACCTTAAACAGTGAGGGCAATTTAACTTCAAAATCCAAGTAAGAAGGGATCTTTCTTATCAGCAGAATGTTTCCTTCTTCTTGCTGTGTTTCCATAGTCACAGCAAAAGAGGGCTTTCAAGTACTTTTAATGATAAAGGAGAGGCCCTCAGAGTTAGAGTGAATTTACCTCCCAGTGTTAAACAGCACTGATTTGTGAGCCACAAGGGAGTACCATGATGTGTGTCAATCTGTTCAAAATATTGCAGTGACTGACAGTTTAGGTAGATGTCTTTGTGGGAAAAAGGCTTCATGTTTGGAAATTGGCCTGATTTTTTAATTGCTGGGCTGATGAACTGTTTAATCATTTTCTCTCCTTCCTTCTGACTTTCCTTCCTTCAGTTTTTACCTCCTTCCCCCGTTTCTTGTACCATTCTTCCACTCTTTCTTTGTCTTCCTTCCTTCCTTCCTTCC
>NW_010531586.1:0-894 GCF_000687285.1 Phaethon lepturus | reverse complement strand
GGTCATAGAAGGAGATCAGGTCGGTCAAGCATGGAACATCCGAGCTCTTTTCTCCATGAAAATAACATCGCGCACTCGCGCGGTGACACTCATTAACAAACCTCACAAATCCTCAGGGTCGTTAACAAACACCGCCCGCAACGCGCGCGCGCTGTGAGCAAGAGTCCCCGTCGACACGGGTCGCGAACGGAATTATTTCCGTCGCGAGCTCCACGCAGGGGCGGCCGCGCTCTGATTCTTCGGCCACACGCAGAGGACGGGATCATCATGCGCAGCGGAGCGCGCCTTTTCCAGGAGCCAGAAAGGAAACGGGAGCGGCACGGACTGGGTCTAAGCGCAGCACCTTCGGAATTCCCGGTCCCAAGGGTTGCCAGTCGCCTCGGCCCGGCGCGGGAGGCAGCAGCAACCCCCTCGGGACAGGGCACGACATCCTCGCCGCCGCGTGTCAGCGCGACATCCCGCTCATAACCAAAGAGCCCTTAAACCAACCCCAAACTTGGGGGGTATTTAGTCCCCAGCACGTTTATCCGTAACGCAAGCTTCCACGACCACCCCCAATTAACGTATGGCAATTAATTTGGCGTTGAGTCCCTAAGGGCGAGAAGTTCGTTTAGGTGGCCTCTGGGTCTGCCTGCCCTCCCACGGGCAACCAGAGACTGATTAATCCCACTCAAGAACGCGGTTCCCCTTCCACGGGCACGGAGCTCGCAGCTTTTGATGGTCACCGACCAGGAAGGCAGGCGAGAGGCTACCTATGACGTCCCTAAATATCCCACCACTCGATCTCATTCCATTATTCCCAAACCTTTGGCACCAGATTAATTAAAGTCGTCAGAGCGCTCTGGCCGCGCAAAGCGCGTCAAAGCGCCGTTATCGGTGAAGCCGGAGCTGCCG
>NW_010531585.1:6034-6718 GCF_000687285.1 Phaethon lepturus | reverse complement strand
CGGCGCGAGCAGCTCCAAGGACAAACGGACAGGCAAGAAACGAGTGCGTGACACGCAGCAGTCATAAGCCAGCTATTTCCATTGTTTTCCGGCAGGCTTTGTACCTTCTCAAACACACGTGGAAAGCCTCCCGCTGCTTAGAAATCCCAACCCGCAGGAGCAAAGTCCGTGCCAGTGGGCAGCTGGGGAAAAAGGCTAATAAACACAAACACCCTCTTCGCACAAAGCAGGACCGGCCGGGGGGTGTGCGGGTGAATAGGTGTGCCTGCGCCTGCAGCGTTTCCTGGGTAAAAGAGAAGCCATACTTTTACACTAGCCCTCATGTTTTAGGCTGTCCTTTCAGTTGTTCGATGCAAAGACCAGCACAGGGAAGCGGTTTTGCAGCGTTGTGTGAAAGTCACTCCTCCGGGAAGCTGCTGGCGGTTCCGGTTGTTTTGCTAGGGCAGAGCGGAGCCGAAGCGCTCATTGCGCAGCCCTGCGGTGCCGTGGCTGCGCGGGGGCTTTGCGGAGGAGCAGGAGGGGTCCCGGTGCTGGGGCCCGCGGCAGAGGCTGACCCGAGGAGGAGAGATGGCAGGAGACGTGCAGAGGGAGGGGTCAAGGGAAGGACAGGGCTTGCACAGCGTACGGCAGCGAGGTTATTTCTGGTGCTGCGTGCACATCGTGTTAGTTCCTGTTTTCAAGCTA
>NW_010531585.1:0-6003 GCF_000687285.1 Phaethon lepturus | reverse complement strand
GTGATTTTAGTCTTTTCCGCCGCTCGCCCCCCCCCCCGCCACTTTGCAAATGTCACAAGGACGAGACCGTGGTGGGAGAGCAGTTTCGGTGGAAGGATGTTCGGAGGAGGGATCTGAGCCTGAGGGCTACCTGGGAGTCAAGGTCAAGCGGGGCGTTCTGGGCAAAGGGACGGCAGTAGGATAGAAACTCTCCAACGCAGCATGAAAATGATAAAATCAGGAAGAGTGTAAATGATCAGGGTACTGGTGGTCTGTGCCCAAAGGCAGAGGTGATGGTACCGGACACTGACGGTGGCGTGATGCCGGCCCGAATAGCAGAGTGGGACAGGAGCGTGCCAATGACAGTGGGGCACGCGGGGCAGGAATCGGATCATGAGGGAGCAGATCCCAGTACTCCTGTTGTGACACTGCCAAATCGAAGTCAAGAGCACATGAGGTGAATCAGAGAAGGAATCTGTATGATTAAGCAGCAGTTGAGTGCCACAAGTGAAGAGCTGTCAAGGGTGATATCAGGAATGTATGGGTAGAGGACAGTGGGTTTATTTGCCACGGTAGAAAAGGATTTGAAAGGGAATACAAGAAGCTCACACTGAGTCTGAGTTGGCAGCAAGAGAACTTGGGAAGGGTGCCAGGAAAAGCGTCACAGATGCAAGGCTGAAGTGAGAAAGGAATAGGAGCACAGGGGCAGCTTCAGCAGTCAAGTGGTTAGGAACGGGCACGAAGGGCAAGAGGGCACGGACAGCCAGCTAGCAGGACGTGATCTGGGGAGGAAATGACCAAGCAAAAGCCCAAACCCCTGGGAGATGGGTGCAGAAGGCTTCAGGCTTTTGTTTTTTATCTTTAAGGCATTCAAGGGCCTGGGCTCAGCATATCTAAAAGATCACCTAATGCTCCCGGACGACGGCGATGGTGGCACTTCTGATGGCTCCTCAGGCATAACAGAACTTTTACCATCAGGGTGAGGTTCATCTGTGCAGGACTCAGCAGTTTCCCAGGAGCCTGCTAGGAAACTCCCACGGGAACTCAGAAACCCCATAAATCTTTCCCCTTCCCCCGTCCACAAGCAGTGTGATCTGCTTTTTCCTAATTTAAACACACAATCTGTAGGGAGGAAAACGTTTATACTGTTGGCTTAAAAAACAAACAAACCTGAAAATCCTGCCAAAATAGAAACTGCACACAAAGCCCTCCCCATTGGAAGAGGGTGAGAATGGATGAAACAAGGCAGATGTTACTTAGAGTCTTAGTGAGCTACTGGAAGAAATACCAGGCAATGCTGAAGGAACTGTGGAGTCATTGTGAAACAGGGAAAGATAAAGAGAAAACACAAATGAAGCCTGGATGTTTAGAGGACAGAGCATACCAAGGAGGATGGTAAGACTGACTTGAATCTAGGAGGCGAGATCAGTACATATACACTGTTCTGAGATCCAGCATGCAGAAACGATGCATCAGTCTCCCAGCCTACAGCGAAGGGCGTGGGATTATCCATATGGATAAAGAATATTGAGGATTACAAACCCTGAAATTGTCTTATAATATCTGTTCTGGAGCTTTTCTTGGGCTCCACTCCATCACCTGATGCTATGGGCACCCTTTTAAAATACTAAATAGCAGTATATAATACTTTGCAGTAGATTAGGCTACTCCTGCCTCCACGTTATCACCTCATGATTTGCAATTGCAGTGTAATGTCCTGACACATCCTGATAGGAAAACGCAAATGTTGCATTTCCACGGCATGGCCTGACAAATTTATCTCCCACAAAGAGATAACGCCATGCATATGTCGATTGCATGCTGTTGCCACAATCTTGCTGTTAAAATACAGCCATATCCTTACACTTCGGTGTGTGGAACGCAGATGAAAATGAGACAGAATAAGCTTTTTCTTGCTCTGCTTTAGAACCCATTTCGTCTTACACTCATCAGTTAAATCCATTGACTTCAAATGGGGCACGGTCAAGACCCCATCGAAAATGGGGGCCTGGATTTTTGTTACCAAAAATGTAGTTAACGTTTACTGAAGTGCAAAAATGGGTATTTCTGGGATCTAAAGATAGATGCTGGAGTAGATGACAGCCAAGCGAGTTTGACTTGATTCTGCTCCCTTACCCCTGTGCCCTGTTACGACCAACCGCGCTGCCGTCAGCAAATGCACTAAGCAAACGAGAGCTCAGCAGTCAGGGCTCGTGGCCACCTAAGGTCACCGGCATCGCACTGCTGCTCTGATGCTGGCTAAGCAGCAGCTCCTGAGAGCTCAGGTAGTTAAATGGATTGCGACAGGCATCACCATCATCGTCCAAGATGGTTTTTGAGAGGCCTGGAGTAGAAATCAGCAGAAGTTACAAGGTGGTTGCTTCAGGTCTCATAAGGAGAGTGTGATGACCTGCTCAGCATCACAGTTCATTGCATTAATTTAGCTCCCATTCCTGTGAATTACCTGTCAGCAAGTCATGATTTACATAATCTGTTTCCTACTTGTATTTATCCTAAGCTTTTTAAGAAAGGAAATTTTAGACAAAATACCTGCTTTAAAAGCTCTAGGTTTCTTTGCCATTTGTCCTGAAAAAAGCCATTGAAGAATTCGGCACTGTTGCCAGCAGAAGGCCCAGAACCGTTGAGATGTTTGGGAGCACGAGTCCTGACTACAGTACGTTATCAGAGGTGCACACCGAGAGGCGTTCCGAGCTCCCGCTCAGAGCACACCTAGTGCCAGCCGGGCTTGGGCTGCAGCCTTTCACCAGCAGCGTGCCCTTTGCGAGGCTCCGGGAGAGGTTCAGCCTGTGGAGTGACCTTAGTTCCGCTGTCTGATTTCTGCATGGCTTCACCCCCAGGTGGGGTTCCTGCCAGGTTAACGTCCAGCTGTTTCCCAGCCCTCGGTGCCTATGGCGTAAGTTTTAGCCGCCTACAGATCGTCTCTAGGGAGAAGCAGGAGGTCGGCAGACCGGAGGCAGAGATATGACATGATGTGCAGAGCAAAGTGCTGCTGAGGGCTGAATCCAGCTTGTCTTACTCACCTGACAGCAGTCGGCGTAGTCAGGAGAACCGGCGATTAGAACTTGACCCCTGAGAGGAAAGAGATGGTTGTGAAATTGGACAGCATTTCCCTGTCACTATGGAGTCACTAAGGGAACAGGCATATTTTGTTCCTGTTTACATAAAACATTTCACCGGTAGCCTTGCACCCATCTCTGGTGAACTGCAGCCACAATTTTCAAGCCGCATCGACATGCTGTGGCAATAAAACTTGCCAGAGCTTTGTTATGGTCTGAAATAAAGAGGCTCCCCTGGCTGGCATGGGGCCGGCTGCGCTGAGCCGGGGCTCGCCGCAGGACGCTGCAGGGCAGGAGGCTGCGTCGCGGTGGGCTGAGGGGAGATGTAGCCATGGCCTCCTCTTGGCTGAAAGAGGAGGCTGCAGCCGCTGGGGGACAAATGAGGGCACGCTGGAAGGTTGTCCAGATATGTGATGGGGGTGACATTGCTCCCCAGGGAATCTGGAAGACTGAGGTACAACCTGCATTTCATCGGTACCTGTGCAGGACTGAGCCTCGCCAGGAAGTCAGGCTTGAACTGGGGTTCCATCGGAGTGACTAAGAGGGGGCTGCCACGCTTTCTGGGTCCCTGCAGTAGCTCTGGGCTTCAAACCAAAGGTATTCACATTTCATTCAGGACTGCACACACCCACATCACACCACAAGGGCACAGTCGCAATACGTAATTCACAATTTATTCACAATACTGTGAATAAATTAGAAGTGAATTTATTCCCAGCGGTTGTGGCAAGTGCTTTAGTGATCCTCCATTTCACTGCAGAAACAATTTCATTGCAAAAGAGTTTTCATTTCATGTTGTGATGGTGAAAAGCGATGGAGTCCCCAGCTGCACCAGTAAGAGCAGCAGGCTGCGAGCATGGGGCTGTCACGGGGAATTAGTCATGTCCTTAGCCACAGGAAAGCTGCCGAGAAGAACAAATCTCGCATCCTGCAGTTCACAGGCTCCTTTCACAGTCAATGTTTTTCTTCCCTGCAGAATACAAAGTTATTACACAAAAATGTAAGCTTCCTGACCTTTACCTGACGGCCTTTCTTTCCAAATGTGAGAAAAGGCTGCGGTTTTGTTCCGCAAGGTGTGCAGAACGCCTCCTCTAGCCAAACCAACCGGCTGCTGGCGAACGGGTGAGGGCCACTTCCCTCAGCAGGGTCTGAGGAGCCCAGCAGCCCGGCGGGCTGGGGTCATCTCACCAGGACAGAACGTGTCCCACCCTCCTCCCTTCCTGCCGCTGCTCTGCGGGAGGGCACCGCGCCCAGCAGCAGAACGCCCCTTTCGAGGGTCCAGGTCAGATACGACTCAAAGACTCTGCGATTCTGGGAGTTCTGCAGTGTTTTACTGCTGAGCTGGGATTAGCGCCTGCAGAATAAAAGCGCTCCCATGCTGCTGTTTGCTCTTTGTGCAATAGCCCTTTGAGTACACTTTACAGTATCTTAGTTGATACTGTAGTAGATACTCGGCATAGTATCTAAGTACAACAATGACACAGTCACACAAACAGAGGATCAGTACTTCCTATTGGGGCTACAAGGCACATTCCCCACCCCAAGATTAAAGGCACATTAAATATTTATATAGCTGTCACACCTAGAGGCCCCATCAGGATTAAGGTCTGCAGTACTTGGTGCCCTAAAAACTTACGATAAGAGCCCGTCCCTGCCCCAAAAGAATGCAGCCCCAGCTCAGGCTTACCCACGGCCCCGGGGTGGTGGTTTGCCTGAGCTTTCCTGCCATGCCTATTTCTTAAACCTTCTGCGTGCAGAAAGACCAGATGAGTTATCAGTGGTGCTAAAGGGCGGAGGCTTTGTTTTAGTGCTGAGTTCTGGCTCCTGTTTCTTTTAGAGATGAGGACCCCCCCGCTAAAAATGCCTGACTTCTGTACAATGCACCATTCCCGAAGTGGGTGGGTGGGAGCTGGGAAAACACCAAACCGTATGGCACAGAGGATGCTTTCTGCATTGAGAAGTACCTCTTCCCATGGAACGACCTTCTCCCCATTACAAGAAGGTGATTTCTGGTAGGTAGAAGCACAGCCCTTGACCGTGGGAGGTCCACATTCAATTTCTATTCCTCGGACGTCCCGGGCAAGTGGCTCTGCTGCTTTCTTGTGCAACTCCTTAGCTGTCAAGTATCGCTGCTTCCCCCCGACGTGTCGCAGGCATTAATACAGTCAAGGAGGCGAGACTGCTTCGGGTGGGTGGCCGGCGCGCGGCAGTGGGACGGGCGCGCTTGCTCGCTGCTGGGCATGGTGTTCACCTCTGGTTTCACCATCAGAGGAGGCCTGGGCAGCACCAGGGAAGGAAGCAGAACCAGTGGCTGGAAGTGACTAGGCCAGGACTGGGGACCAGGTGAGAGAAGCCGTTTCTGATCGGGGCAGCTGGCACTGACTGCGGAGGAAATCCTGGAAGCAGGTGACCTTGAAAGGAGGTGCAGGGGTGGCATTTGGACCTCTCGCTGGCTGGGGCAGCAGTGGCATCAACAGGACTCATCTCCTAATACAAGTCTGCCTACGGAAATACAGCCTTGCGAGTAAATGAGGTCTAGTACTCAGCGATCCACGAACATGCCCCTAACCATCGTCTTTTATCCACATCTTGGAAGATTATTGCACATCTTCCTCCAGCCACTCAAAGCTCTTGCTCTCCACAGTGCCTGCCGTGCCGGCCGGCCGGTCTTGCCGTGCCCAGCTTTAACGCAACAAAGCAAGCGAGGGCCGAGCTCACCGTTGCCCCGGCCCGGCTTGTGGCCCATCGCACGCCGAGGGAAGCTCCTTATGCCGGGCAGCGGGCATCGCTGCGGGCCAGACCACAGCGGGGTAAATCCAGTACAATACCTGCTGCTACTGCTGCGTTTGCTGCGTTTGCGCCTTCCTTGCTGCTGCTGCTTCCTGTGACGCGCGCATGCCTGCGCTTTGTCCCGTGAGGTGTGCGGGGCCTTTGTGCCGGTGTGCTC
>NW_010531584.1:10654-11059 GCF_000687285.1 Phaethon lepturus | reverse complement strand
GCACGAGGTGGGACCCTGCTTCAGGGTGCCCGGCGTTGCCCCGGGGCACAGCAGCGTGCGGTGGGGGGACGCAACCGGTCCTGGGGAGGCCGCTCGCACCGCGCTGAGTTGCGTATCCATCGGTCTCGTCTTGGGCTGCCTTCATTCCGCCCCGCTTTTTAAAGCGGTTTGTTCTCAGCGCTGACGGAGAACTTCAGAAACAAACAAACAAAAATCTTATCACTGTTTTTCTTAAGCCTATCCTGTTCCCAAACCTCGGTTCCTTTGGAGAGGCCCCTTTCGAGAACGCGGGGCTCTGGTGACTCGGTGCAGGTTTTCTTTGCGGCGTTTTTACCTTCGTAACGTATCCGGTCGCCCTCAAAGTTGCGTGTGCTTCGTTCGCCGTACACGCTGCGGTTAACGCTC
>NW_010531584.1:9594-10624 GCF_000687285.1 Phaethon lepturus | reverse complement strand
TTACCGCTCACGGCAGACCCGAGGCCGCTCTGGAGGGAGGCGTGAGCGAGTGCCCTGGTGCAAGCTCCATCCCAGCACCTCTGTGCACTGCTGGGCTTTAACGTCGCTGCCCCGGAGAGACCTTACGCCCGTGGGCAATACGCACAGCTGTAGGTCCGTCGCGTCGGGCCGTAGCCCTGCAGAACGGAGTAATGCGTTAAAAACAAGGTTTAACACTTATCAGCTCGTCGGGCAGTAGCTGGCCTCCGTAGAGAAAAGAGGCTGGTTAAGGAGCGCTCTGGGCTGAGCCGATGGCTGCTGGCCGTGGGTGCTGCCCGAGCAAGACACCCAGATCCCTCCTGCTCCTTCCTCCTGTTCTTCTTCATTTCCGTGTGGCTGCAGAGGGTCTGTCTTGGGTGTTTGGCTCCAAGCACGCGCTCTGTTACAAAAACTGCTATGTTAAAAATTGCATCCTTGTCCTTACGGAGGTCCTGGTTTTGCGGTGGGCTGTCTGCACGGATGCGCACGGAGAGAAGCAGGTAGGACCCTCGCACGAGGATTTGGACGCAACCCTGACCCATAA
The DNA here is from genome assembly GCF_000687285.1 of Phaethon lepturus. Lineage (NCBI taxonomy): Eukaryota > Metazoa > Chordata > Aves > Phaethontiformes > Phaethontidae > Phaethon > Phaethon lepturus. The sequence continues at coordinate 10,062 of NW_010531584.1, read as the reverse complement.
CCAGGCTCGTAGGGCTTTCTGTGGCATGTTTGGTGTTGATGGCTTTGCACAGCTCTGAGTTAGGAGAACTTGAAGTATTTTAAACATTATTCACTGAAATACAAACTTTGGACCCGACAGACATTACAATACTGATTCCCAAGCTGCTATGACACCGACGCTGTATCTCAAACTAATGAGTTCTTGGAGTGCAGCTCCATTTCAAGCCCTCAGTCATCTCCACGGCTAGGATAAAATGCTAATATGAAGACTCTGCCAAAATAATTTGAAATAAACCAGAATCTAAAAATAGGAAACAGCTAAGAGCCTCGTTTATGAACAGCTTATCCTCCAAGGAAGCTACAGTCTGGTTAAGATCAGTGCAGGGAGAAGAATCCATCAGGCATCTAGGCAGCATTGAACAGACAAGAACAAAATACAGCTGTCCTGGGTCAAACTGAAGGTCTGTTAGTGCGGAAGCCTGCCGGC
>NW_010531584.1:3086-9563 GCF_000687285.1 Phaethon lepturus | reverse complement strand
GGAGAGCCCGGCGGGCGGCGGGGGCTGCGGGGCAGACTCCGAGGGAAGCGGATAACCGCAAGCGAGCGCGTGGAGATGCTTCCTTGGAGGTGCTGGTTGAGCTTCTCGTTGACTTTCTGGTAGGTCTGGCAGAGCCCGTGGCTGCCGACGGAGCCTGATGTGCTGTGAACGCCGTGTCTTCTTACGTGGGTTCAAAATGCCGGCAGGACAAATGCGTGCTGGGGCAAAATAAACCTCTCCTGGGTTGAAACGTCCTGTGTCGGAGCTTTACGGCTAACGTGTGCTGCGTGCAGAAATACCTTCTGCTGTTCGCTCCGAGTCACAGGGCAGCCCGGGATCAGGGGAGAAGGAGGCCGGGCAGGTTTTTTAGAGCAAAATAGCCTGACTGAAACTATTGAAGAGCAAACAGCAAATGCTGATTTACTCTGACAACGTAACAAAAGGCTTGATTCAGGCTGCCAGTTCTACTTAAATGCCAAAAGCGGTTTGGAGCTCCTCAGACACCTGCAGGTTCACGTTTCAGTGGCATCATGGTAATCACGCAGGGAGCGGTCTCAAACCGTCGGAAGAACCGTACCTGGTTTGGTAGCATCTGGTTGCCACCCTGCGCGACGTAAGCGGCGTCCGAGGGGAGATGGAGGATAGAGCCGTGGTCCTGTTGCCTGGATTTTTCGAGCAGGGTGTGATGAAGCAGAGACCCGTCACCTGAGACGGGGGATTATGCCTGCGTAAATCAAGACTAAACAGACTCAGGCACCATCACGCTCTAAATGCAGGGAGGTACGGATAACCCAAAGTCAGACTCGCTGTACTTTCTCACTTGATAAACCATGTGTTGGTTAGCGGAGCGTTAGCAGATGCTCTGAATGACTGAAGAGGAAATTAGAGAGCAAGCACATAGCTATTAAGAGTTTAAGCAGACACGTCTACCTGTCCTGCCTATGCTTTGCATCATTTTATATTATTGCAAAAATTAAAAACACATTTGGGCTGATGTAAATGAAATGGTAATTTCTCAAGAAACACTTTTATAGGCTGCAGGACTGGTCTTATAGCTGACCACAAACAGTACCTGGGCCTGTCATTAGTTCCTCAGGAAATAAGTTACGAGTTTTATAAGGTTCTGGCATTCCTACAAAACCAGAAGGAAAGAGTTGTGGAGGCTTAACTAGCTGCGTGATATTCCATGCAGCGCTAGAAAGAGACAAGTCTTTTGAATGATGGTCAGGAAAAACTGATGTCAAATGTATAACCTCTCCGCAGGAAGCAATTAGGGTGAGCGTGCTCATCTAATTACGTAGTGGGCCGAAGAGGAGAGGTTCATGTGCTCTTTAGGGATTGACTCTCACAGCATGGTTCAAGGCCTGCAAGCCAAAGGAGTGTAAAGCATCTCTCTGGAAAGAGGTTATTGCATTATTTTAAGCAAGAGACGAATCTGAAGAGAGGAGCTGGTCACACGCTGGCTGGGCTTGACGGACACCTCTCCTTTAAAAGCGCGCTGCTGTAGAGGATGGCCCTTGGAGGGCTGGGGCTGCCATTGGTGTAGGCAAAACACGTCTTCTCCAGAAATAGCTATTCCCTTTATCTGCTGCTTATTCCAAGCAACTGGACTTTCTAAAAACCGAGCATTCTTTTAAATAAACCTTTTATTTTTCCTTGCCTAGATTAACCCTGGCAGTAAAGCAGCCATGGCAAACCTGTGCCCAGGAGACGTTATTCTGGCCATTAACGGAGAGAGCACGGAGAACATGACGCACCTAGAAGCACAAAACAAGATCAAAGCGTGCGTGGATCAGCTACTGCTCTCCGTGAACAGGTAGGTCCTCTTCGGTTTGATGTGCTGGTGTCAGCTTTGCTTGGCTCTTCCGCAGAAGGCTTGCGGCTGGCCCCGGAGCAGATGTGCCCTTGGGCTCCGTGCGTGCTGCATGCCCGTGGTCTGTGCAATCGTTCTTCGCTTTTAGAAACAGTAAAACAAAATTATTTTTAAAAGATGGCTGATACAAAGAATGGGTTCAGTTCAGTTACACGTGTGGATTATCATTCGTACCTTGCAAGGCTTCTCCAGGCTGTGAGCCGGCTCGGATCCTTCCACCCAATGGAGGTTTTATCGACCCAAGCAAGAGTAGCACTGGGATCGAAATCTCCGTCGGGCAAAGCCTTCCACTTCATTAACATCCGCCTGTTGTTTTCCTAAACATCTGTTCAATGAATATACATTTCAAGGTGTTGCCACATTCACTTTTTTAGAACATTTCAAAGCAAAACGAAGGCTTGGGGTTGTTTTCCTTTCCATTGGAATTAATTCCGTAGCTAGAGGTTCCTAATACAAATCAGAAATTATCCAGGCAAAATGAGAGCTCCTTATAAGGCTCACAAATGACTAATGTTATCTGTGATAGAGTTAAATAAGTGTATACAATTTTCCACTTCAGATTAAAAAGGCATTTCCTGCTATAAAGAGCTATCATTTATAGTTTATACTTCTCTTGGAAAACATGTAGTTTCTGACTGGGAGCCTGGGCCGCGGGGAAGGAGCGCTGCCATAAACAGAGCAAAGCCTCGTTGGTGCCTCGTGGTTCATCAGACAGTGGCGTCCGAGCCGCCGGCTGCAGCAGAGTCCCCGGAGCTGAGGCTCTGCCATGCGGTGGCTTCAGCATTAGGAAAGAAAGAAAAAAAGAAAAATGAGAAAACCCTTCATGCAGGTAGAATTTCCCATAGCCAAGGAGGATGGTCGTTTTGCTTTCCATTTGGAGCAGTTTTAGGGAGACTGGATGGTGTTCTACCCCAAACGGGGGCTGTCCCCCGGGCAGGATAAGGGTCCCCTTCCCGCTGTCCGCAGGCTGGTGGAGCTCTCCTTGGAAGAGGTGGAAATCCTCATGTAGCGATGGAGGGTTTTGGTGAGCTACCAGCTGCTGAGGTGGTTTGATGGCAGAACAACTTCATCAGGAGTTAGAATAAAGTTTTGCTGAAAACAGCTTTCACCTGCAGCGTGGCAGCATTTTATTCTCATCTGTGAGAATTTCTACTGTGTGAATTTATGGGCTGGATTCCTACTTCTACACCTCATTTTAGCCGCTGGTATCAACTGGTGTCTGTTTGTTGGCTGAGATCAGAGCCTGGAGTACTCCTCCTGCGCAGGAGGCACATGGTGTCCGCCCGGTCCTTGTGGTTAGGAAGTGGTGCTTGAATCTTCCTGGTGGTAGCTGTGACCATACCGGTGGTGGTAGCTGCCATGTCAGTGTACGCGGCGTCAGCAGTATCTCCATGAAAGCGTATCTCCTCTCCCAGGAGGTGACTTCTTCAACAGACACAGGGCAGGGGTTCTGTCACACTGGTATGGCTCCGCTCCATCACGAGAGGAGTGGACAGAGGTCTCGCAGCAGTGCGGGTACGTGCCTTGGTGGGGTTAATGATGATCTGTGTGCTTAACTTGTCTGAGGTGCAGAAGTGATCATTAACGGCCTTGCGGTGGTCTGGACGCTGCCGTGTGTCTGGAAACTTCTGGCAGCAGTAGGGTCTGTGGCTCCAGGTTGGGTTTGGCCAACTACACCTACCAAGGCGGGTATCTTTAACTGTGAGACCTCGCAGTGTGCCCGGAGGAGCGGTGGGCTCTCCATTACAGATGTTGCTGGGGTTGGCCCGTAGCCTTGCAGTGGTGCGGGGTTTGTGGGTGAGGTGGCCTGGGCTTTGCTAGGCAAGAAGGTAGGCAAGAGGATTGGTTTTGTCAGTCCTTAAAGCCTTCATAAATGCAGACTTTAAAGGCTGTCATAGCTTATAGTCAGGCAAAAATAAGCTCAGGCTTCTGCAAGACAGGAACGGAGAGGAGCTGGTGGCGGTGAGGAACTCTTCAGCATGGGGTGGCTGCTCTCAGGGAGGAGATCGCACTGTTGGGTCGGTTAAGTGGCTCCTCCGAGAGCAAACGTACCACCGCCAGAGAAACCCGTGGGACCGGCCTTTCTCTAGATGGGAAAAATTGAGTAGTTCATTTTTTCTACAGTAAGGAAAGCGGCTGCAGTAACGCTTTATTAGGTCTATTTTTAGTCGGGCCCAAAGCAAGCGCTCGGTGACACCGCTCTTGGATCTCTCTCCCGAGTGACCCGTTGGATCCAGACGACTCTGCCCAGCCCTTAGTCATCGCTGGAGCGCGGCGGGCGCTACCTCCCGGGTGTGAGGGGACCTGCCTCCGGAGAGCGGGGTGACCTGCTCCCCGCAGGGAGCTGCCTCCCGGGGCAGCGATGGGGCGATTTTGTTGGTTTGTGTGCATGCCCAGCTGCGTCCTCTCTGCACCCTGCCTTCCACAAAATATAGTTTGCAAATCAGTACGAGGAGATTTTTTTTTTTAAGTGTGTTTGTCCGAAATATTTGAAATAACGAGCTTGTTTGTTGTATGGCTTTTAGTGAAGACGTATGAAATTTGACGTTAATTCTGCTTTACCGAAGGAGGCTTCCTCCAGCTGGGCGGAGGGAGGGCAGGGAGCTGGGCAGCCAAGGGCTTCCAGCCCTCTGTGCCCTCTGGTCTTCTTCCATCCCGTGCCCTTTCTCCATGAACCCTTGACATTATGTGCTACCGAGATGGAGAACAAGACTGGTTTTGTTTTCAAACTGTGGTCAGTAAATGCCCCTTGACTAGACAGTTCAGTAGGAAAATCAGAATGGGGCGCAAACGTGCGGGGGAAGACAAGGGGGGGAGTTACTGTGTGGTCTGACAGGATGTCCTGAGACTGATGTGGCCCGTCTGGGTTTCAGAGGTCTGGGGGATGCAGAGAGCCCGTTGAATTTGATGGGAGATGTTGATTATCCTGTTGATCAAATTTGCGTCATTAAGACATTTGGAGACAGCGGTGGGGAAACAAGTAAAGAGCTGGGAGGACTGACCGTAGAATAAACAATTAGAGTGTGAAACCTTCCCAGGCAGCGCAGGCAACAGCTCTCCCCCGTGCTGGGAAGGAACAGCTGAAGTAAGTGGGATTTCTGTTGTGGTGCCAACTTTGGCCACAGTCGGGCGTGACCGTGTGGCTGGACTGCAGATAGATCGACGCATCTACCGCTAGCGCAGTCCGTCGTTAGGAACGTCACACTGGGGTCGATGGTTTTCCTCTTGCCCGGCAGAATCTGTTCGTCTAGTCGGTCTGGAAGGAGAAAAACTGAGAGTTTCTGATCAAACGTGAACATGTACTTTCCAACCACCGTAAGGGAAAGCAGCACCCGGAGAGCTCCCCGCCGTGGCTCTGCCGGCCGGAGGACCGTGCCGGCTGTTGGGAAGACATCTGCTCTGGCTTCGCTCGCTGGGAGCTGCGCTGGGCTCCGGAGGGGTCAGTGGCACCAGGACCCCTGCAGAAACGAAGTTGTGAGGCAGCAGGAAAGATCCACGGTGCGAGCGGCACGGCTGCGTGGGCAGGAAGGAGCCACGTCGTGTCCCGGAGTATTGGGCACGGTTGCGTGACAGCTCCTAGGAAGTCGGAGGAATGTTTTTCTCCCCTTGGGACACTCCGTTTTCCCTGGACTGGTTATGAGCCCCACGGGGGACAGGGCTGGGGGTGCAGCGCTGAGGAGGTAGCTGGGGCTGCTGGCTCGCAAAGAAAAGCGGGGCTTGGGGTAGCTCTGCATCTGGTCTTTCCCATAATTTTGGGGAGGCGGAGGGAGGCAGTGCCCGGAGGGCGTCAGCACCAAACACACAGTGTGGTGAGAAGCTGGCAGCGCCTGGGTGTTCTGTCTCCAGACAGTGGCCCTCTCGGGTAGAAAAGCTGGTGGTGTTTTTTTTTTCCAACAGTAATGAAGGATCCAGCAACACCGGTTTGATAAAGTACCTCTGGATTCTCTGCAGTGATGTATGCTCATGTGAACGTGTACTTGCGCATTAAAATCGGTATTATTTCTCACAATCAACCCTTTCTTATCGTGGAAGACAGTCAGTGTCCAGGCAAGTGCACACAACAACCCCAGGGCCCAGAGATAACCAGCTCAGCAGTCCAGCTTGCCCTGTTCTTGATTACGTATTACTGTGTATTTTCTTATCTCTTTTAAAGAAAGCCTTCCCAGCTCCTTTGAATGCTAACGTCTCTCGTGGTTATGCTGCAGCCCTGCTTATGAAGGAAGACTTGTTACTTCAACTCGAGTCATGCCTCAAATAAAAGCAGCCGTAAAATTGGGTTGGAGCTGTGCTTTGCTGAAACCGCCGCTTGAGAACAGAGGGTTGAGCGCCTAAAGGACCTTGGGCGCTGGACAGGAGACCTTGTGGCATCAGCGGTGCTGTGCCTGCTGACGCACACCGCTGGAAAGTCCTTGGCAGCGCTGTCCTGACCTGCCTGGCTGCGCCAGAGGGGAAAGGCGAGCCCGAAAGCTTATTCTGAAGCTTTTGTCACGGGCCAGCTGGGAGCATGAAGGCTTGTGCTGCATCCTTCCTGGAGAAGCTGGCCCCAAGCCCACGCTGGGAAAACTGCCGGGAAGGGGATGTTACAGCTTTTCAAGTGTGGTGGG
>NW_010531584.1:1828-2226 GCF_000687285.1 Phaethon lepturus | reverse complement strand
CCCGTTCTCAACACCTTTCCTGGCGAGACCCCCGGCCCCCTGGAGCTAACGGGTGGTTTGTGGCTTCGCTGCGTCGCGTTTTGCCCCGAGACGTGCCGGGCTGTTTCACGGCGGTACTGCGGGAAGCGAAGCGGCACCGTAGCCTTTCCGTTCCGAAGCGGAGCGAAGTCCTCATCGGCTCATGAAAGGAGTTGATTTATGTACCCGATGCTCACGTGGGTAGCGATGTAACGCGGGAGGAATTACCTAGCATCCCTGCAGCGAGGGGTGGGCGTTCGGGTCGCGGTTAACGGCTCCGAAACGCGAGGCCAGGAGTTCAAGTGGGCTTAGTAAAGCTGGAGCAGCGCCTGGCCCTGGGCGGCGGGCGAAGGCGGCGATGGCGCCGAGGGGGACTCGGG
>NW_010531584.1:394-1699 GCF_000687285.1 Phaethon lepturus | reverse complement strand
GGAGAAGATCCTGGGCATGAAGCGGCCCCGGGAATTACTGCTCGCAGAAACGTGTATGGGGATCTTGGTATTTAGCCACAAAACGTCTGCGTTTGACTGGAGGCCGAGGGTCTCGGCGTTTTCAATAATGTAAACGTGTGGATAAGGATGGTCACATGGTAAAACTTGTTCTTTTTCTGTTTTTCTCACTGTGAAATTGTCTCTAAGTTACACAAATGAAGAAATTCCTTATCAGGCAAGACGTGTGCTTTCTGGCTCTCTGCCCCAGGAGTAATGTGTTCGTATCCCTGTGATGTGCAGGGAGGAATTCGTGTGTGGTGAGACTTCTTTTTTTTTAAACTGATGCCATTCTTCCCAGTCCAATCCGATTACAGCCCTTTCCTTTGGTAATAACAGCGGGGCTGGGGGGTGCTGGAGGACTGGCAGCATCTGCCTGACCCCAGGCACAGCCAAGGACCCCGGGGTTCATAGAATCACAGAATCATTACAGTTGGAAAAGACCTTTGAGATCATCAAGTCCAACCGTCAACCCAACACCCCCACACCCACTAAACCATGTCCCCAGGTGCCACGTCTACACGTTTTTTGAACACCCCCAGTGATGGTGACTCCACCACCTCCCTGGGCAGCCTGTGCCAACGCCTGACCGCTCTCTCGGTAAAGACATTTTTCCTAATATCCCATCTATTGTTGAGCTGTGTTTGTTTCCTGACTGTGGTGTCAAAGCATAAATCCTCAAAGGTTTGGGGCTGGTTCCTTCTGTCTACAGCTGATCCTGGAAGCAGTTTCTTCCCCTTCTGCCTGGTGCGAGTGCTGCAGGAGCGGCACCGCTGCGCCCGCGGGGGGAAGGTGTTCCAGAGATGGTGACTCTTCTGTTTAAATACGAGCTGGGGAAACCCCTGCCCAGCTCGGGGGACCTGGGGGGCTGTTTTGCTCTGTGCAACCCTGGCAGAGCAAGGACGAGGGGCTGAGAAGGAGGCAACCAGCGTGCGTGGGCTGGGAAACTCCAACTTCCTTTACAGACGGCGGCGGCGTGCAGCGCCGCGCTCACGACGCGCAGCGGATTTGCTCCCGCTCCCTTGAGACGCAGCGACCGGGGAAAGCGGCAGCCCAAGAACCGGCCGTGCGCTGCGCGGGGCGTTGCAGGGTTCGAGTGTCCAGATTTTCTGTTTATTCCTGCCGTCTGTACGGAGATGGAGTTTCTCTGGAAGTTTCTAAAAGAGAAAGTCCAGTAACTTTTCTCTGGAAGTTTCTAAATGAGAAAGTCCAGTAACGAGGCTGCTGGGCGCGTAGCCCCAAAAGTCC
>NW_010531584.1:0-271 GCF_000687285.1 Phaethon lepturus | reverse complement strand
TCCGCGGCGAGCCGCGCAGGCACGCCGCTGGGAGGTGGGAAGGATGACAATGTATGATGCTCTCAAGTTTCCAGTCAAAGCACAACTGAAAAAGTGAATCACAGCTTCCCCTCTGGAGCTCCTCGAGGACCAATAGAGAGGAAAACAGGCAGCTTTCCAGAGCCTGGATACACAGCGGTGGTTTCAGCCAAGAGGAATGAAGGAGGAGACATCCCGCAGCTTCTCCTCCGCGTGGACGCGCCGGGTTGCTCGGGGTGCTCAGCTGAGCCCG
>NW_010531583.1:0-6023 GCF_000687285.1 Phaethon lepturus | reverse complement strand
AGGGTCACCTCTGCTGTACAGGGCCTGTCCAGCATCTGCTTTCTCTGGAAATAGTTTCTACAAAAGGATGTTCTAATTTGGGCAAATGCAAACTACGCTTATTTTCTTTGCATCAAATTCTCCATAAGAAATTTAACAGCATCAAAAAATTTTAAAAAGTATACACAAAAAATTCTGCAGTAGCAAATACGTGTGTTTGTGCAGAAGACTGAAGGAGATTAAGGAAATAAACCTTGTTCAGATCATAGGAATGAATCACGACGGTCGGCAAGGAGCAGTACAGAGTTCTGTACCTGGGGCAGGATAACCATATGCATTAGTACAGGCCAGGAATATTGTCCCTGATGAAAATGACCTGGGGGTCACGGCAAGTCGCACACGGAATATAGCCAACAGCCCGCTCCCATCATAATGCAAACTGCTTATTTGTCTGCAGCTGGAGGAGCATGGAGAGCCAGTCAAGGAAAGTTAGTATTCCCCTCTGCCTGGCAGTGCTGAGGCTGCACCTGGAATGCTGTGCTGGGTTTTGGGGCACCTGGTTCAAGAAGGTTGTTCAGAAAGGACATGAACAAACGACAACTGGACCTATTGGTCCAGCTGACAGCTACCAGTATCATTGAGGGCTTGTGAGCAAAACTTGAAGAAGTTTTCTGGCAAAAGTGGAAGTCAAAAAGCAATCTAATCCAAACCTGCAATCTAGTGCTGCAAAGATGATGGAGACAAACTTTTCTTGGTGGTAGTAGCAGATGGTAAAACAAGGTACAAGAGCTACATGCTGCAGTTTGGGAGGGTCAGGCTGCGCATTAGGAAAAACTTCACTTGGAGAGTATGGCAGCAAGGGAACAGGTTACCCAAGAAGTAGTTTCTCTGTCTTTAGAGGTTTCCAAGATTAAGCTGGACAAATCCAGGGCTAACCTGACACAGTGTGGTGACTAATTCTGATGAGAAGCAGGGAGGTTGGAGCAGACTTCCAGCTGCCAGTCCTAACCAACTCGTGTGCAATTCTGTGAATTGCATGCAGGGTCAGATCTGCAGTCCTTAATGCCATCTCCTCGGCCAGTATCCAGCAATGAATGCTTTGGAGGACAACATAGAAAACGCTGATATAGATAATTATGGAACAATTTGCTTCAAGCTAAAATTTTATTGTAAGCATAACGAATTTCTAGGACTTAACTGTAAATGTAGTTTGCAACAGTAATGTTAAGAGGCTGAAAACGCTTTTAGCAGCCCCCTTTCATTTTAAACACATGAGCATTCCAGACCAAGGGTTTCCAGGAAAAAAGTCTTTAAACCTGAAATCTTGGTCTTAAACTCCCCACCAGGAATAAAAGTTCTGATTCAGCTGATTCACATTAAAGAAAAAACAAAGGCTTCCATTACAATCCGGCCCTTAAGGAGCAGTTAGTAGCAATTAGAAAACTATTGCCACATCACAATCCTAGGAGTAAGCCCTGAGGGAAAAGCGTTTGACAGAAGACCACCATTCCTCTGATCTTGCTGCCAAAAGGGGTAAGCACTACTGTCTTATTCACAGGGGAGAAAACTGTTCTAGCCCATGAATAGTAAGCTTTTGTACTTAAAGTCTAAAACCTGCTTACCTGTCTAGCCAGATATTTAAAACGGTGCTCATATAACACCACTCTGGAAGACAATAGCTTCAGGAAAGGTATTGTAACTAATAAAACTTTCCTCCGTTTTTATTTCTCGTTGCTCGTGGAGGTTTAGGAAACGGTTTAGTAAATATCACAGCCAAGTTCTATCACTGGTTCTAGGTATATACAGTTCTAAAAACTGCAGATGAAAGTAGACTTAGCCACTGTCAGCCACTGAGAGGGGCAACATAGTCACGTGTTTCTAATAGTAGCAGGGACAAACTCGGAGAGAAAACAGATTATTCACGCTTTGATATCCCAGACTCACAAATCTCTCAATTTGGTTCATGATCATCTAATTTTTCTCATTTTAAAATCTTGTTGGAAGATGAATACTGTTTTTAAAAAAAAGATTTGTGATCATTTAGTTGCAACTACAAGTGTATTAAATATCCAGACATTTTAATAGACTGGAGACCACAATTAATAAATTCACAGTAACCCTTTGAAAATATTATCTTCTTTTGGTTTTTTGTTTGTTTGGTGGTTTTTTGTGGGGTGTTTTTTTTTTTTTTTTTTTGGATGAGGAAACAAAACTTATGTGACCTCCCAAAGTCAAACAGGAAATGAGTAACCACTTCTGGAACAGAGTACAAACAGGTCTCTTTATACAAAGTCCGAGGTTCCTCCATCCCCCTTACTTGTATATGTGGAAGGATATCTGCATTTAAAATACTGCTTAAAAAGTAGATACGACTGCACTGTTATCTTTTTGTTCTACATTTCATTTTATCCTATTCACAAGTCACTCAAGGTCTCACAGCTCAGATTTATAGGGGGACTTCTGACAAGAACATTGACACTAATGTTACAAAGAATAAAGCTGAATGTCAAGAGTTTCTTTCCGAAATAGCACCTTGACATATTTTCAGCTGAAAGAAACAGCCATGTTTCTCTTGAGCTGAACAGTCATTTAGGAGAAATTGTATGACCACTTCTGTCAGTATATTAATGCAATTAATGTACATATGCTCACACCAGGTAACTTCTGCTTTATGAGCTCATTTTACAAAAAAGTTGCCAAATAAATCAACATTGTTGAAGTGGAATGATATTTTTGGCCAAAGCCAAGTATTATTCTACAGAATATTCCCAGTAAAACATTAAGTAAGTGCATCACAGTCAGTTGCTTAACAGGACAGCAGATATTGTGGAAGCAAATTTCAACCTTTAGTGCAAGCTTTGGCTGCTTTCAGCAACTGTTACTGCATTCTGAATGGAGGAAGCAGGGCAGAGCAACTGAGAAATGAAAAATGTATTTTACAGTGAAGTAGAGAAAACCTCAAGGAAGCCTTTCTGTATTTCAACTCATAAATACATTTTAAAGTTTCAGTTACACAGTTGTGTTGGTAGAAGGAAGCTGGCACACATGACGAGCAAAACTGGTATTTTGCGTTCTGGTTATTTACAGGGTCAGTAGGATGTACTGTCACACACTTCTATCTAGCGTCCATTCAAAGGAGAAAAACAAATGCTGCAAATGGAAGTGGAGTCCTATTTCTACAGGTTTTTGCCTCTGTAATCCCAAGGACAAACATTCATTAAGGTATTCTTCTCTCTTCTTGTTCTCATTACAAAACCACTAACAATTTAGCACTGGTGACTGTTTCCAGAGCTAGAATGGCTCAAGATTGGAGTAGAAGGGGTGGAAGATATCATTATTAAATACTAGCAGACCTGCATGGTTGGGGCAGCGTTTGTCTGTGTTATGTCTGGCACTAATACATGCTATTAATCATTCACCTTCATAATCACCAAATTCACGCCCTTCATTTCCTCTCTGCACTTCTAATGGTCTCTTTTTCAATTACAGATCTTCTGTTTATCCACAGAACCCTGCAGCAGCCGTGACTATGACCAAACAGGTTTTGCATTTAAATGCACGAACTTCTTAAGGGAAATTGACTTTAATTCGGATATATACATTTATATCAGGAAACAGACTTGACTACAACTGGGATTAGGCTAGGCCAGGCAGCTGGTTTTATGCATAACTAACAGTGTGAGAACAGCAAAATCGGCCCCAGGCTCAGTGGGATCTTAAACCTTTCTGTATCTTTACTCGTGCACCAAACCCCAGGAGCACTGCTATATGTAAGACCCTGCTTTAGGCAGTTGTGAGCAGTCTGTACTGTTGATATTGCTATAGATTTATGCAGAACAGTTTCTTCCTTTTCACTTATTTCTCATCTCTTATCTTCTGCTCTCTCTTCATCCCAGCCTGGGCATCTGGTCCACAACCCAATGCTGTCCTGCTCTGCAGCTACTTTTTGTAGCTGGTGGCATTTATGGAGTCTTATGCACGTCTGGGGATATATTAATATATTTTGCATATTTGCATCTTTCTGTGCTCTGTCATCTATGCGCTTTTGTATGGGTAAATGGGAGGTCCAAGCCTTGCATTTGAAAATCAGAAGTTCATTCTGTCACTCCAGTAACAGTACTGTATCCATCTTCTCCATGGTCACACTCTGATACTGGATCCAAATATCTGCCCTGCCTCATTTGTACCTGCCACCATAGAATTGTATTATTCAGTCAGGTCTCAGTACCCAGAGTCAGTCTTGGGGAAAGAGTGGAAAAAATAGTATTGAAGGAAAAGACATCCCCTTCCAGGAGTCACTTTTTGCATATAGCATCTACAGAGCTGTTGAGCCAGTGCCGTCGGGGGGATAGTGCTGACTTGGGATGGGTCCTCGTGGCAGAAGAATTCAGTTTTGCCAAAGCTTCTGAAAAGTGTGACTCTGCTTTGAGGCACCACAACCATTATCCATCACAGTCTAGATGTGGACACTAGTGTCTGCATTCAGATCATGAAGCCACTTTTGTTTTGCAATTAAGCAGTGTTTTAGGGGTAAAAAAAAAAAAAAAAAGAGAGAGAGAAATCTTTAAACACAGCCTGGCAATGAACCCATGACCTCCAAGAATCTGTAGTCCATTAGCAATCACTGACCCATCAAGCTCTCTGCTTTACAGTGCTCATTATCTCACAGTTGATTGAACTCATGCAACATGACATTTATTTATTAATTTACTTGGGGAAAAAAGGACATTAGGGCTATTTGAAAATGGAACTGACTCGTTTATTCTAAGAACCTCATTTTTCAAAGTCTGTCATTTAAAAGTGAATAATATAATCATTTGTAATTTTCCTCGTAATTCTGCGTTCTCTAATGGAAATCTCATTAATTGCCTTATACATGCCTTATAAGAAGTTTTTCACTTGCTCTGACATTTGAAGCCTTGCTCTGGACACAACACCTACCCAAGAAGATTCACTTAAAAGAAAAATCTTTTAAGATATAAAGGAAAAGAAAGATTCACTTAAAAGAAAAAAATCAGAAAAGGGATCTGTTCCATGCCCCTGTGTTCTCCAGCTCAAACTTCTTCCTGAATGTAAAGATTAACCTTAAAGCAACAGCGTAGCTCTTTGCCCTCTCCCCTCCCTGAAAAGGAAACTGTCACTTCCAACTATTTCAGAATGTTAATTCTGTAAAACAGCCATGCTACAACCCTGCAACAATGCACAGTTTATTCTGGGTGGCTTTGGAATTGCCTCTGACTCCTGCTCATTTCCCAATAATTACTGATAATTACACCACTCAAAACAAAATGAAACACAACAGACTCTTTCAAAGCTGTAGAAACAAAGTTTGTCCAGAAACTGACCTTCCCCTTCAGAGGTGAGAGGAAGTGTGCATGGAATTATATAGGCACGATGAGTTGCTTTCTAACTCATTTTGATAGGAATCAAGAAGCATAGGCAGGAGGAAAACCAAGGCAGTAGCCTTAAGGAGCCCCAGGCAGCAAGCTACGTGCAGGCTTAGGTTTATTCAGTGGCTTTAGGAGCTGTCAATGTTCTGTCTCGCCTGTTATCTTAATATACTGCAACAATGGCAATGATAAACAACATACATTTAATATAAACCCTCCGTTGCTTGTTTACAGAAAGAGTTTCTTTGGTCAGCATATAAAAGTCTTTGAGGACTTTTAAAGGCTCGTTGCCAGAGGAAAAAAGGGGGGAAAAAAGCTGCTGGGGGAGCTGAAGAAGACCTGCCAAGTCTCACGCAGCAAAACAGTTTTTATGGCATTTCTCCCTGTTCTGCAGACTGGTTTTACAGCGTGTTTCGGCAAGACACTCGAAATTGCACCCTCCTGCGTTCCAAACGTCCACCTTTGGGTTGCCCCGGCAGAAGCAAGGGCCTTGTAACCGCTTTTGACCTGCAGCGTCAAAGAGGCCTCGGGCCCGCTGCATTCACACCCGCGCGAGAGCCGAGGCTCCGAAGAGCCCTGGGGCGAGGGCTGGCACCCACGGCGGGGTACGCTGCAGGCCTGGCGGGCCTGGGGGCGGTGACGCTTGGGCGGGGG
>NW_010531582.1:9757-44227 GCF_000687285.1 Phaethon lepturus | reverse complement strand
GGGGGTGTGTACTGCTTTTCGCAGAGTAGCTCGGCTGACGGTAATAGTGACGCGAGGCGTTAATCACAAGGATTTCTGAAGCAACATTTTAAAACTGTCTTTTTGTTCTCTTCCTGAAATCTTTGCATGTGCAAGTAAGGCTTTGGGGGAACCCCCCTCTGGGACTATGGCAATCTCTACAGTTAGCAGGAACTTTAATTAATTTGTGAATTAGGGTTTATTAATTGACTTTTCTTTATCTGAACAGCTTTTTCTAACCCAAAGCTGAGTTCGCGAAGGAAAGCATCAAGAAAGAGTTTCCGTGAAATTATATGCAGAGACTGAGTCCCCTCCTGTTAAACATGTTGCCTATGTTGTGTTAGCTAGAATTCAGAGAATTTCTATCAAAGCATATGCCATGCTGTAATACTCCCCTGTTCATCACTTTTTACTGGGTTAGCTCAGGCAGCCTCTCGGTACCTCTGTGCCTGTGCACTAATGAAAACAGCACGTTCTCTCTTAACGTCAACACTGAAACCTGAATGCTGTCCAGTCTGGCAGAGGTGGTTTGAATGATATTCTGTAAAGCATTAAGTTTTGCAGTAAAATTTCTAATGTTGGCTTGTAAGGTTGACCTTTCCTCAACATGTCTATAAAAGTCTGACTTCTGTTGCCTGTTTAAGGACTTGAGAGTATCTCAGTGTATTTTCTTCCTTAGAGTGCAATAACTGTACTGTGTCCCCCTATTTTTATACACTGGAATTAAAAACAGGCTGAAAACTAGATTACAGTAATTTTTTTTTTTCCTCAGACTAAGTAGTACATGACTCTAGAAATAGTTCTGTTGATTTTTGTGGGAGTCCTTGTGACGCTTGACAGCATGCACTGTGAAAAAAAGTGTCGGAATCTCATCCCAAAAAACTCAGGAAAAAATCCCTCATGCCTTCCCATCTGTGTGAATCAGAATAGGAGTTGGGTTTTTTTCCCTTACGTCCTAGAAACAGATTGTGTAGGCCTACTTGCAGCTAAACATTGCCATTTACAGTGAATATGGTGAGCTGCTCTGGTATATTTTCTGATGCTGGTTACAGAAATATCGAGAGTTAAAATATTTCCCAATATTTTCTTTTTCCTAGACAAAACATCAGCGTGCTGAGCTCAGTTATCTAGTTGACAGACCCCGACGGGTAAACAGGTATGAGCTCCTTAGCCTTGTTTTCCTAATGCATGCTTTAGCAAGTCTGAATGGGGTGCAGAAATGTGTTTACTGCAGATGTGAAATAGTAGTCAAGCAGTGGGAAATTGAATGTATGTAGACATATTAAATAAAAAAATGCCGACTAAATGAGTTTGAATTACGGCTTTTCTGAGCTGGTTTCAAAACCAACTGGAAAGAGAACAAAATCTCGTTTTGTGTTGGTCTAAAACGTGCTTTAAATACTTATGAATGCTGCTGTAGGGTCTTCCAGATAACATTGGTGTCTCCGAATTAAAATTTAGCTATCCAGCTTAAGTAGATGCTACCAAATCATTCATACCATATTCCATGAAAACCAGGTGAAGTAACAACGCCTACTGTTTGTATCAGCTAGACTGCCAAGGTCTGAAAATGCCAGTTTTATTCATGGTGGACAGAGCACCTCTGCAGAAGCAGTGCAGCAAGGCAGGAGTGGGTGAATGCAGCACCGTGTTTGGCCATGTGATGGCAGAAGAATGTTTTATGAGTTCCTCTTTCATGTTTATTCTAATGTAAAGCTGTTTCTGTGTCTAGTTCTGCATTCCAGGAAGCAGACATAGTAAGCTCTAAGGACAGTGGTCATGGAGACAGTGAGCAAGGAGACAGTGATCATGATGCCACTAATCGAGGTCAATCCTCTGGTAAGTCTGATAAGAGAATGGAAATAGTAGATCTTTATTTAGTAGGGAGACTAGAAAGAACAGTTACTTACAGCAATATAATACAAGAGTGGCATAAATCACGTGAGCACATTGTATGGGAGGCTGGGTTTAAGTCAGCTTGCTATTACAGTTACCTGGGCAAGGAGACAATTTTGAACCCTTTCATTCACGGGGCAGAGTTCATTTTATTCATTTAGGCGGGGGCGGGTGGGGGGGGGGAGTATGTTACTCCGCATCATTTGCTGTAGCAAAACTTCCTGCACATTAAAACAAAGTTGTTGGTATGCTTCATAGTGTATTTTTTTTTTCAACGGCAGATTTGCAGAATTTCAAAGCATTAGGCAATTTTGTTTAGTAGGCACTGCAGCTGTCATGGCAGCGTGAAGTGCAGGGGGAGTTCCCAAGGGAAAGAATGAACCCAGTGATTGAATGACAGCTAGACTGTGAGGATTTTTGCTGGGGATCAGTGGCGACACATTGGGTGCTCTGAATGTGTAATACCTTAACATTTTTTTGAGGATTGTTTTTTAAGTCAAATTAAGGCCCCATATAGTATAAGTGATCTCCATGTTAATAAGACTAAGGTATTCGCAAGTACATTTCTTTCAGTCCTGACAAAGGAAAGAAATGCTTTCAAAGACTATGATTTGAATCACCTAGAAAATACATACGTTGCAGTGTTATTCCCATGTTATTCCCATGTGTAGGACTTGCTGTCTTTGCTCTCACACTGTCCGTTTCCTCCTGAAAGGGACATTTGTTTTGAGCTCTGTGCGTTAGAATTCATTCTCACCCTCGCACTGCATTTTAGCCACAAATGCTGGTGCTTTCTTCCTTACCAGAAGTCTGGCATGTCCTGATTCAATACACTGATTTCTTTCCCCGTGTTTCCTCTATGCTCTATCATGTATAAGAATTTGCTACAAGTGTGTCATACAAAATACTGCCAGAGTCTCTCCAGTTGTCCATTTTTTTCCCCTGACGCCCATCTTAGAAAATACCAGGGCAAGGGACTTGGTACTGTCGCAGCAGTGCTGCCTCACCCACCCCACGTCTCTCTTAATGTCCTCTATTTTCTTGCTGCTGTAGTCACTGTGCCCTTAACGATGGGAAACCCAGGCACCGGGGGAAGAGGAGGCTGCTACAGGGCCCCTTTATGTTGCTGCAAGTCATTAATATGCAGACCTAATGAGACTCAAGAAGAGCCAAGAGTCTCCGGAGCTCCCTGCTTCTTGCAGGGCTTCATGCTATGTGAACAGAGTGTCTATTTTGTGTCTGGGAACCTGACAACAAACCAGGTCTTGCCAGAAGTTTACATCTGAACACAGAGCCTCTTTCATTTTTGGCCTATATATGGCGTATGATTTATTGTTGTTTTAAAAAGCCATGTATTTAGCCTCCCCCCACCCTTTCTTTCACACAGTTTCTGATGCAGCAATCAGTGCTAGTGAGTTATAAAAAGCTCCCTCTCCTCCTGCCCTCCCTGCATTCTTTTTTTTTTTTTCTTTTACGCATTTTACTGCAGCAGTCATCTCAATGAACATTTCAATCAGCTTAGTCCCTCAACATAATGAACCATAATAACCAAACAGGAGAGAAAAGAATAAACATCTGCAGAAGGGGCTGGATTTGACTGATGGTGAGAATATAATCATATAGTTGCACATCAACTGAAAGCTGTTTTCTTTTAGATGCATTCAGTGCTGTTATTGTTGTGCCTCTGCTCTTTATTCTTTCTCTCCATTTAAAAAGTAGTCTCTCTCAGATATGAACACTGGAACTACTGTCAAAGTTGGCATTAGTTCTTACCTGGGCAAATCCTTCATTTTCATAATTTCTGTTTTATCAAACTAGGGGAAAAAAAAATCTATTCTATACTTTCAAAATAACTTCAAATCATTTAAGAATCCAACGTGATTTATGAACTTCTGTGTCTTCAACGGTGATTACATATGAAGTAATGAAAGCTGACAGTTAGCTTTGGTCTACTCAGAATGAGCAGTTTGAACTGAAACCTCAAATACACAGAAGTTTCAATTTAATATATTGGTTCTGTGGTTTGAGAATAATTTGCATGCACAATTTTTTAAACGCTAGTTCCAAACAGATATCTAAATAGAAATCTCTGTAGAAACTGCTTCGATTTTCTACATACTTACAATACAGTTTTCCTGTAAGTTTTGGGCTGAATCCTGATGTTGTGATGCAAAGAATGTGCCCTTTGACTTCAGCAATAACAAAATATTTTGATAGAAAAACTTCGCTCTTGCTATTAGTTTTTGGTGATGTATTCTATGATGAAAAAAAAGGAGCGTAAATTTTGTTTGATCTTGAATGGCTAGACCAAATATCTGAGGTAATGCCTTCTCAGTTTTTCAGTCGTTCTGGTGCTCTATAATAAATTCTTTCTAAATTACTGAAGGAAGTAACATCAACGCTGGTTGATAACATGGCAGAAGTTTGGGCTGGTTTTTGTCAAGATGTTACCTGATGCCACGAAGCATTATATTTGTTTCAAAAGCATTGCATTTGCATTCAAAAATATTCAGTATATAATTCACATTGACAAATAAAACTTAATCCCTACCAGTTTTAGTCAGCAGTGTGTTCTGCTCGCAAAACGTCTTTTTACTGTTCTGTACATGACTTCTGTTACTGTCACCAGTGGCACACAAGCAGCTATTCTACAATTCTCTATTCAAGAGCCTAATTTTAATGAATTGAGTTGACTGGGATAGGAATCTGAGCTTTCTGGAAAATGACTTTCCAAAGGTGAAGCGACGCAGTAAGTTTTGGCAAACAGAGGAGGGATTTCTCAAACTCAAAATTACTTGTGCTCTTCTTTGTCTGAAAATTGTTGAGGCAAAAGCTGCCATTTGTTGTAGAACAAACACAAGTAGCTATTCTACAATAGTCTATTGCTAGCCAAGCTGACTGTCAAAAGTCACGGTCAGTTATGAGTTGGGAAGGAAAACACACAGGATGAAAATCTATCACGGTGTCATAGATTTATCCTGCACAATTATTTCATGAAAATTCTGAACTAAGTTGTTCTGTGTATCATAAAATGTTTTATTATGTTTTGAAGCAAGATTCTAATTCACCTTCTCACAAAATATATTTTCTTCATAGTGATTTAATCATGGTTTCAAATGTGCTGGAATGTATGTAAGGGATTCATATTGTTCCCATTAAAGTACCACCTGAGTGCATCATAATTATCAGCATTCTTATCTATCTTAATATCCATGAAGTACAACAGTACCGTCGTCTGCATTTAGGGGGGAATGGCAAGAACGGGGATATTCAAGCGTTCAAGAGCCTAATTTTCATGAATTGAGTTGACTGGGATAGGAATCTGAGCTTTTTGGAAAATGACTTTCCAAAGGTGAAGCGGCGCAGTAAGTTTTCGGCAAACAGAGGGGAGGGGTTTCTCAAAATCTCTAATTACTTGTGCTCTTCTTTGTCTGAAAATTGTTGAGGCAAAAGCTGCCATTTGTTGTAGAACAAACGCAACTAATACAACACTACTACCTATTATTAACACGCTGTATTTCAATCATGTTCTGTAGGAGTAATTTCTAAGCATGAGGTTCGTTTATTTCCCATGGTTGATTAAATTCCTGGTCTCCCTTGTGCAACTGCCGACTTGGGTGCCAATTAATACTCTGCGTGTGTGTACGTTTAAATTGTATGATTAGACACCTGTCCTGTGAGATTTGGACTCATGCCATCAACTTGTTTCATATGGTTGCTCACTAACTACTCAGCTTTCTCAAGCTGAACATGCAGAGTTCTTCACAGCATTACCTATGTTTCACCTTTTCCACTGAACTGGCATGAGCTCTCAGATGCACTTCAGGAAGGAATATCCAAGATGTGAAGCTAAGTAAATATATGTACAGACTATAAAATGCATCAGCTTTTTTGATAATCTCCTCTGCGCAGTACTGGACAGCATGCATTGGTGACCTGGCTGAGATCTACAATTAGGCTTCCACCAGTGGACTTTATGAAGAGAATTGATAGGGGTCTAGTGCAAAGGCACAGGGTGAAACATTGTCTCATATCTTTTTGGTACGGGTTAGGTAAACCCCAAGAGGGTTAGTATGCATTATTGTAGAAGAGCTATGATATCTCAGTGCTCATAACGAGAAGAATTTGAGAAGTCAGAAGAAGAACTTTAGTGATAAAGGGACAGAGAAAACCAGTAGTCCTTCTGAGCCTATGTAGAGTGACAGCTAAAACCTGTTTTGAAGATCACTTGGGCTGGGAGTCTATCTCGGTTGCAGTGAGAGTGAACGTGAAAATGGCTTAGAAAAGTGCTTTGACCCAAGCTGAGGGTGGTTTCTTTTTCTTTTTTTCTCTTCTTTCCTTGGGCTCTGTGCTTCATAACGGTCCACATCTCAATGGTCCAGATAGGGCTTTGAAGTTGAGTTTTGGAAGAGCTGAATATTGAAAATAACTTTAAGATCTTTATTCATGTTCTCATGCAGATGAAGTCAGTTTTATCCAAGGCAGAACACCAATTACTTAGCAAGAAAGAATGATAGTAACTCCGTTTCAGACAGTCCAATTCTTCAGTAGATAAAAATCTTCTACAAAGCAGGTTAACATCATTGTCCTTATTTACTGACACAAAACATGAATCATAGGGAAATGAGTAACCTGCTCAAGGATAATCTAACCAAATGGATAGTTGTTCTCGTACTGGAGCCCTGAGAAGGAGGCCTGATTCCCTGCGTCACCTTTCATCTAACTAGCTTTTTTAAGAAAAGCTACAACATAAGAAACAGAAAATGCCATGTAATTCCAATTAAAAGCCAAAGTTATGAAAAAATGACACTTGTTGGGGGAAAAAAAAACCCCTCCCGATAACAATACTACAAAAATACTTTGTCAACATTTAATTTGTATTTTTGCTTGTTATTACATCATTTACTCAGTAATACATATGAATGTGTTCGCTCATTGCTCTAAAAGCGTGGTGTATGGCACTTCTCCCTTAATTAAATTAAGAAAGAATACATTATTTAAAAATGGTTTTAGGCCTAATTTTTGCTTTGATCTAAACTGTCTTTCAAACCAATTAGAATTCATGCACATAGAAATTTTGATTTTCTCCTTTTGAAATATGAAAAGGAAGCAAATTGGGAATATGCTTCAGAAATGCAACACTACCAAGTATCTGATTCAAAGCACCTGAGTTCAGGAAATTCAGATGCAGATATCCAACTTAAATATTAACTGCTTTCCTAGTTTCTTGTTTCCTCTGAGGGAGGGGCGTGGGCTTGTTTTCCTTCAAAATCTGCAAAGTTAAGGGTGTGTGAGAGCTCAGATCTCCCACTGGCCTATCTAGTAATAAGACTTGAACGGATAGGAATGAACTAGTGGCCTTTGCCATGAGCTTTTATATGTGTGCTGTATTTGGAACAGTGCAATGCTTATCATTCTTCAGCACTTCAGTGCGCTATACTATCTGTTTGTGTCTGCGAAGGACATTTGAAATTCATAATTCAGAGTCACCTTTAAAAAGCTCAGTTTATCTGCATGCAAGGTCTAATATAATAACTAAATGAAAAATATAAAGCATTTTCCTTTAATGTAGGTTTGCAATTATGATGGATAGTTTAGTTCTGAACGACCATATATATAACCAGATTTATGAGGGAGATGAGTTGGAAGTGTTATACTGCTGAACATTTCTTTTTGTTATAAATCAAGAACATGATTCTTGGTGTATGAAGGTGTTCTTCTGTGCTGAATGTCTCTCTTAATTTACCGTGATATATCCTTCCTTCTTGGAAAACAGCAAAAAGTCTTCCCCTCACTGTTTTTAATTTTTTTCAATTAGAAACAGAGAATTCTATACCATGACCCATAGGAAAAAGGTAGAGGAAGAAAAGCCAACATTCATATCACAGGCAGTCTAAATATACATAGGTGCCAGGGATTTCAAAATCAGACTGCTAATTTGAATTTATTTTCTGTCAAAATACTAAAACCAAGGGTTTGGTTCTGCATCCATTAAACTCTTAGGGAATGTTGTGACTGATTCAGGTAGGAACAATACCCAACCCAGGCCTCAATGAACATTTTGTTCCCATCCTAAATAATAATTTACATTCTAGCTTTGTGTTCCAGCAGTGTATATTAAAATTCAGAATTTTTTTTTTTTTTCCCTTTACAGGTTCTCACCTTAAGGGGGGAAAAGTTTGTCATACAAGCTTACATTTTATATCCCTTACATTCATTACTTTGTTTATTCAAAATCCTGATTTCCTGATTTATAGTGGCTATAACATCTCTTTTATAATAAGCTGTTACATAATACTATTCAGTGCACTGCAGTAGACAAGCAGTATTCAAAACGGAACGAAAAAATAATACTCGGATAGAGACATTTTGCAGTTTAGCAGCTAATGTGAAAACAAAATAGTAAAATGGAGGGTAATTTTCCAGGGGAGATAAATCCATGAAGAGAAAAAAAAGTCTGCCTGAATATGTATCTTAAAAACAGTATTATTATAATATCTCCCTCCCCACTGACAAAATAATATAATTTAATATATATCCATAAGTTTTTCTTTCTCCTGCTGTCTTTCAGAAAATGTTGAATGCATATGGTCACTGATACGCTGTTAGCAAAATGTAACTGTAATAATTTTTCTATTAAAAGTGGGATTATTTTTTGTTTACGTGTAACTTTGCTAGGAAGTCTGAAAAATGAAATAACCATTTTGTGTTAATTGTCACTTAAATCTTCTGAATGGCAACAAGTTAGATTAATGAAGTGTCTTTTCTTGCATAAGAGATACTTTTGTGCAGACATTGCAATACATAAGATACACGCACACACAGGGAGTTTTATAGACATTGTTATATATTAATTTATTCCTAGGAAGCCTGCTTCTAAATCTCTCTTTTCAGTCTTTGATAGCTACTACCACTACGGAATTTAGAACTATACAATTTGTACGCCTTGCCTGATGATCTTCATCTGATTCCTTAATCATATCTGCAGTTCACGTTTGCATTCTTAACAGTTCACGGATCAGTAATTTATTTTCAGACTTCTGCATGCCAATTATCAATGCAAGGTTCTAATCGAAACTGGACCTAGCACTGTATATTGCTTAATTTAAAATTAAAAAGTCATTATAAAGTGAGTTTAATCTGAGATAAAAAGCTTTTTTTCTTCATATTTCTTCTAAGTGTCTGCCTTTAGTACTCAAGCACTTGTTGATAGCTCAGAAAGATTCTTGCTTGCTGAAGAGATTGTTTTTCGTAGTGTGAGATAGCGCATAAGTATTACTAATATAAGCCAAATTATGGTTCAAAACGGTGGTAGAATTCTTAACACTAATCCTCACATTGCAGATCAAGCTAATCCAGTTCTTTATAATGTTGGCTGGTGAATGAGCTACATTATATGAATCTTATTATAGCTGCTCAAAATTTTTTCCTATTTCTCTTGCAAATAGTGTCATTTTTTGTAATTCTAATGCAATGCTTGTAAATGCAATGTTTGTAACAGATTTAGTTCAGTTTTGACATACACCTATTCCAAGACAGTTCTTTTTATAAGCACAAGAAAAAGATATTTCTTTACTGTTCCGCTTTTCTGTACAAGGTTGAACATCAACTTGGAGACGCTGTTACTTGTTTTACTTTATGGCTATGATTTCATACACCATTCCTCTCAAAACAAGTATAATCCAACAATTTAGTGATTCACAGCCAGGAAATATCCTTTTGGAAGGACGACCTGAAGGTAGTCAATAGAAGCATAGTTTGTCATTTGAAATCTTAATAGCATTAAAGGATTTGTAAGCAAACAGTTCCCTGTTGACAGGGACAAGTGTTTGCTTATATAGGGAACGCATTAACAATTTTGTCAATAGTGTCCACAGCCATGTCACATTGGACTACGGCTACTTTTGTACCGCTAATTACAGTAATTTATTATAGGTTTGTGTCCGATTACTTGGATGATTTGATGATAGTAAGGACTGCGGCGCTAGCAATGAAAACTCTATCTGAAAGAATGATCTAACAATTGATGAAATAAGCCATCCTTATCACTTGAAAGCTGGATTCCTACTTTGTGAGATCTGCTTTTAATACCAGTAGGCTCTATCTGTATACTAATGTATGCAGAGATAGTTCCTTTTTAGGACTCATTAATATCTCATTTTCGTAAATGAAATCTGTGTTTCCTCAATCAGAGCATTTCATTTCTTTAGTCAGAGATACATTTATGTAGAAACAATTCCTTCATGTTCTTAAACAAGTATTTTCAATGGGTGAACCACAGACATCAACTTACAAGAGGAATTGAACCTTATTTGAAGAGCTTCTAAACAGTGAGATCTGCAAGTGATTTTGTGAGATAGAACCACCAATACCCTTCTTCTGGTGATATTTTTGTGTGGGTGTGACATTCTGGCATTTAGTTAAGTTTATTAAATGTTGTCTTTGACTTCCGAAGACTGGACAATCAGATTTTTTTTGTTTGTTGAGGAGATGAAGGTAGCGGAAGAAGTTCTTACGACTTCTGTCTTTCCACTTCTCTCTTTTCTTGGCATAATCTTTCTTATCTGTCAGCAGCTGTGCATGATGCTGAAGCTTATATCTGTAGTTTCTTTTTCTCTCATGCTTGCAGGCATGGATCTCTTCTCCAATTGCACGGAGGAATGTAAAGCACTGGGCCACTCGGATCGGTGCTGGATGCCTTCCTTTGTTCCATCTGATGGACGCCAAGCTGCAGATTACCGCAGCAATCTGCATGTACCTGGCATGGACTCCGTTCCAGACACTGAAGTGTTTGAAACACCAGAAGCCCAGCCGGGGGCAGAAAGGTCCTTCTCCACCTTCGGCAAAGAGAAGGCCCTTCATAACACTCTGGAGAGGAAGGAGTTGGATGGACTGCTGTCTAATACACGAGCGCCTTACAAACCACCATATTTGAGTAAGTACTATTCAAAAAGCTGTATGAAAGTGTTCCCTTTGCGGGAATAAAAATTGGCTCTTTCTGCTATTCATAGTAGGAATAATACAGACACAATTTTAGGAGCAGTGGGGAAAAATGGCTTCTCTTCCATTCAGGCACCACTGAAGAAGGCATTGTTTAATGCTTTAAAAGAAAAAGACAAAATCTTGATTGTTTTTAGTATGACATGATTGTCAACAACAAAAGTGTCAGCTGATATTAGTGGGAGAGCCCCTCAATTTTGTTTTCTATTGCTGGATTATTTTCAAAATTTTCTTGGATAGATGGTTTAAACACTGACATTGCCAGGCTAACATTTTTTAAGAATAAAATTGAGTCTGGAGAACTGTCCTAAGAGCTTCTTTTTATGATTGAGCAGTATCTTGTGAATAAACAGTAGGTGTATTATTTTGAAGTAACTATTTACATAGTTAACATTAAGGGTTTGGAAGGAAGAAGGCAACACTTTTTGCCTGCTCGTCTTTCAGCCTACATAGTATTGACTTTTGTCAGTGCTCCTCTGTGCCTTCTGTCTTGTTCTAAAATCTTGCCTCCTTCTTTAGTCACCTTTTGTAAAGAGTGTGATAGATCTCAAAAAGACCTTCATAATTCCTTTTGGAGTCTGAGCCCGTTGTAGAACCCTTGAGTAATACTTTGATCTAATATGTCTTTTCATTCTATTTAGCAGCCTTCTGTATTTTATTAGAGACTGTAATCTCCTTGACTTGAAGAGTTTATGATGTTTATCTCATCCAAATAAGCCAAAGACATTAACATTGCAATACCGACCCTTTTAAAGAAACAAAAGCCTTTTAGGACAGCAGATCAAGGGTAAAAAAAAGAATCTCACTGAATGGTATGAATTTATTTATTTTTATAATGTATTTAGTTGTTCTGAAAGGTGCTGCACTGGCAGTCCTGGCGTGTGAAGATCTTTGCTACCGATTATTCTCAGCACAGACAGCTCGGTTCTCCCTTCTTATTTAGCTGTCCAGGTATTTCAGTCCTTCAGAGAGGTCTTTTTACCACTTCACTCTTTAGCTTTGCTTTACTGAAAGCTTCTAAATTTGGATACCAATTCTGATATGTGAAAGCCATTCCTAAAAACCCTGTCCTGAGACAATTTGTGTAGGCTAAAATGTCAGGTGTCAATCATCTTTAGGTGCCATCTTCAGTACTAAGCTGTAATTCAGCAGTAGTAATTTCATCTCCAACACTTCAGTTAAAAATTTGAGTTTTGTAGCACTGATGGTTTAGTCACAACCGAGTTCCGATGTGGTATGTGCATTACAATGATTATATCTGGTGACATGGTAGTTCTGTTCTGTTTTGTTCTAGGCCTGGAAATTTTATTTCAAATAACAAGGAAGTATTTATTTTATTGATAGTTTAGGGATTTTAAATTTTGTTCAGCTAACATAAGTAGTATTGTTAAACAATGTGTTTAGATACAGACATTGGTCTACATTTTACACTTTTCTAGTATAAGGGCGTAACAAATTAGAGGTAAAATGCCAGAAGTAAACAATATAAATGAGTGGTATTATGTATTCCACACTTGAGAATCCAGATTTAGTTTTGCTTTTTTTCTTTGAACCTCAAAGATAAAACTGCTACAAAACAAGAGTAATATTTCTCTGTTTTATTTTCCTTTACTTAATATTTTCTTTAGTAAAATTTTATATTTGTATAGAAATAACAGGAGCAAAGAAAAGAAAGTGAGCACAATAGCTGTAGCAATGAGTAAATAATTAATGAATAATAATGTATGCAATGAATAAGGCAGGAGGAATGCATAGGAGGAAGTTGGGTCAGGAAGGAACTTTAGTTGAGCCGGTGGGTAATTGCAATTTTAAGAAAATTAAATTCAACTTCTTAACAAGACCATCTCAAAATCAGTTTGTCAGTAGAATGATTCTTTTAAAAAGAAGTGATTAAAATGTATGAAACGGAACACTCATATTCAGCAAAAATACTCTATAAAAAGTTGCAGCATGTATGGCAATGGCCATACAAAAGATCAGTAGCAAAGAAGAAAAAGCATATTGCAGAATACAACAACTATTGGAACTAAAAAGGTCCCTTAAAAGAGAGATTCTTCAGCAAAATGATCAGAAAAGAGCATAAGTTCTAGCAGGTAAACTTCAGGATAGTAACCGGTAGAGATAAGAAGGACTTCTTAGAGGAATTAGCCAAAGGCAGGCAAATAAATAGACAGTTTTTAAGATGTCGAGTGTAGTAAGCTAGGAGAGAATTGGTGGGTCTCTCGAGCTGCAGTTAGTGATGGCAGGGATGTTGCAGAGATTCTAAACTGTTTCTTTGCATTTGTATTTACCAGAGGAGGGATGGAGAAAGACAGACGGGCATATTTAGGAAGCCACCCATCGCAGCTTATAATTTCAAATAAATGTTCAAGAATGAGTCATGGGAGAGGATGTTGCTGAAAAATTGACTAAAACAAAAAGGAAGGAGTCAGTGGATTATGTGCTGCTTTAATTTTCAGTTTCTAACAAAAGCAGGTAACCAAAGAATGTCAGAAGTTGTGTTTAATGTTAAAAAAGGTACCAGAAATCAGCGACTAGTGAGCAACCTTATCACAGGACATAAAATTGTGACTATGGCCTTTTAGGAACAAGGCAGCTGGCATCTCTCCAGGAAAATTGCCCAGAAAGATTGTCAGTCTATTAGAATTTTGATAGAGTGGGTGAGAATTAATCAATATAGTGTTTTGAACTGTCAAAAAAAGCCTTTAGCATAGCGTCTGTGTAGTAGAAGCAGCTACTGAAGTAAGCAAGTGTTGTCACAGGGCAAAGCATTACCAGACTCTCTGTGCCTAAGAGCAAAAAATGGTCAGGATAAATGGAACATCTTAGCAGAGGCAGAATTCCCAAAGTGTCTCTGCAGAGATCCATGGAGTTTAAAAAAATTAATTATCTAGAAATGGAAACGAGAAGAAGGGGGCAGGATTTGCAGATGACATAAAACGGTTTAGGTCGATCGAATCTCTAACCGACTACGTATGCCCACATTGTGCAGCGAAGCGTGGTCCAGAAAACCCAGTCTGCTTCCGCCCCAGCTCGCTCTGGAATTGAAAGCTGCAGAGCAGTGTCAGCACGGCGGAACAGCTGAGAGAACTTAACTCGCTTCAGCTGTGCCGTCAGCGCAACAGCTACAAACGGACACTGGTAGCTCTGCGTGGAGCTTTCGCTGTGCCAGAGGAGTGTCTCTGCTCAAGTTTGTGTCTGCCTGGTGATTCCCGCGCTGCGTTCCAACGGGTGCGTTCAGTGCAGAACAGTCGAAAAGATAAATGAGGAAGGCGATGCATATCATCGTGAGAAATTTTAACTCTTCTTGAGAAAAAAGTCCGCGGAATAATTCCCTGAAAGTGTCCCCCAGTGTACAAAGCCAGCAAGGAGGAAATAAAATGGCAGGTTGTAAAGAGGAATTGAATTGAAAATGCACTAAAAACGTATTACAAAACTCTTACACAAAACATGTCATTATGTTGCTCTAGCCAGTCCGCTCATTCCGTAGAAATGCATAGTGTAACAGCAAAAATACAGAAAATATTTCGATGCAAAGTCATATCAAATGCTTAGTGTTAATTAATTTAGACAAGCTGTGGTAGGGACATGAAGTAAACAGGAGACTGTGTGATAAAGGAGGAGGTAAGCTGGGCGCTTTCCTTTGCCGTTCTCAATAACAAGAGAGCAGCAAGGCAGCAAAACAACCGAAGGGCAACCAGGTCATGAACTGATAAGATCATACACATTTGATAAAATTATATACATTTGACACAAATAATACAGTAATCTGTCAAACTTATGATTATGGGGTGTGATTGAAACCAAGGGGTTAATAGTGGGGATTTCGGTGTTTGCTGCTTTGTTGTTTGAGGCTTAGGCCGTTGCATGGATAAATGAAAACAGCAGCAGCTATATTACAAATTATAATGTAGAAAAAAATATAAATCCTCATACTTGAAAGGGTTTCTTTATGTTCCATTATCAAATTTTCACCTCACTGGTCTAAGCCATTGGACTTATTCATACAACAATTTCCACATAAACATATATATTCTGTATATTATTCTGAGCAGAATACACCAAAAGTAGATCTCTTTGTACTCAAATAATGTATTTTGAAGAATATGTTTTTTACATAAGTTTTAAGTATTTATTATGAATACAAGTTATTAAATTGTGATGGTTATGAATAAACTGTAGGGTTTTTGAAAACAAGTTTCTCAGGGTGACTTCAGGATTCCTCTAACTCACATATTCTTCTTACTGCGTAATTTACACTTCTTTCTTCTTATTCATCCATGTGATTTGAAAACCGCCTTTCTGCAAACAGTTAAGAAATTTTCATAAAGACTTGAATGTTCATATAACATGAAAGATTCTGAACTTGACTGGAGGAAATCAAATACACGAAATAACACTGGTGAGGAAAACAAAAGTAGTTTTTGAACAATTCCTATATTTTTAGAATAGATTCTAATAATTTCTACCTAATTTTTCATTCAGTGGTGGTTATATTAGCCATTATTTTTATAAATATTTTTACTGTAGTGACCAAAAACCCTAATCCAAGTTTCAAATTCTGTTGTAGCAGATTCTGTAGGGTATCTAACAGAGAGCATCTTCACAATGAATACCCAACCAGTCTGGTTCTGATCTATTTCTAATACTTTGGACCAGCTCCTGAGATGGTAACAGTGACAATACCATCATTACATCCATCTCAGTAGTGTTTTGGTCTATAATTGATGATAGGAAGTAGCTTTAATTTATTTTAAGTTTTTTTTTTTTTCTGTAGTTGTGGATCATTCTAGATGTGTATTTCTTTTATAATACTTTAGAGCTTTCCTAAAGTTATGTACTGACATTAGTGATAGAATATTTTTTTTCTTCCTAGTAAGAGGCTAGGATTTTTTTAATATATGAAAACAGTCAAATATTGCCGCAATGTCTTAACATTCTATGTAAAAAGGCTTATTTTGCTCTAAAAAAATGACCTGGGCATAGCTTAATCTACTTTGGAAGCAGGTTAAAATAAACTACATAAAGGCACAATTTACTACACAGAATAACAGTGTTTATACAAGGAGACATTCTGGAATAATAGTTGTGTTCTAAAGTAGCCCCCTAATTAACTCGCAATATTTTCCACATGCACGCAAGCATCTTCACTGATGAACCTATACCATTGTCATGGTAATTATTGCCAATACCATCAACATACTTCATGCATGAATGAGGAGTTTATCATGATAGGTATGACATATACATAGAGAATAAAAAGGCTGGTCTCTTCCCCAAAGAACTGGCAGCCTAAGCAAGGAAGGGGAAAAAAAATCCCTTAGTTTGGCTAACCGTTTTGATTTGTGTGTCATGGATACTAAACATCAGCACTACCTTTGGTAGATGCACGTAGGCTTGCGGAGTCAAACGATTTGCATGAGAGTTGTTTGTATCCTCCAAAAACTTTAAAGGTAAGCTTGTCCTCATCCTGTGCCTCCGTTTCTTAGCCTGGATAGCCACTGACTCACTCTGCAGTAGAGGTACAATGAAGGTCTGAACACAATCTGGGAGGCCAGCCTTGGGTCTGAGCACAGGTCCCTGTGTTTATCTGAAAATACAGATGTAGTCTGAGGTTCTCGTTCTACAAAATACTTGTCACTTGCTCACCTTGACCTATCCAAGTCAAGTTGTTTTACAAATACAATTAAAAAGCTTTCAAAAGTCTTTGCACAGTTGAATGTTTAGGAATTGGACCATTAATTTATTTTAAATAATCTACCACAGAGCTAGCACAAAGAACTGTTAAACTTAATATCATTATCCATCTCCCTGAATTAGATTAGAACAAAGGATCTAGGGGAGAAGAATGTTCATGTCTTTATACCAGGACAAAGAAGTGTCTCACAATTCTTTGATTATTTTTCAAAGGAATAAAAAAGTGCATGTAAATATTTTGGGGGTATTTTGATCTATTTAGGATCATAAAGGCCTGTTTTTGTATGGCAGGATATGTAACACAACATTTTCTGCTGATGTTTAACATAAATTTAGCACGTTTGCAGCAAGAAATCTTTACTGTTTTTGAAAAGTTTCCCCCCAAGAGGACAGAAATTACGATTTTGTACATTTAATACGATGCAAGGAGAATTTTCTTTGTGTTTTTGTTTAGTTACATCTTATTTCTGGAAATTATTTGTGTAGTTTTATCACAGCTGTGATAGACATTATAGCATTACATTTGCGTAAACTTAAATAATAGCTATTTTGAGTGGGACACTTGGTTTATTTTTAAAAATGAGGCCTGTCTACATTTTTGCTTTTAAAATCAGTCTACTTGATTTCTAATACAAATCAGGTGAACTTGTGAGCTCTCTGATCCTCCATTAATCATTTTTAACGCAATTTTTCACACATACTTGAATTAAAAAGGCACAGAATTAAAAGCAAACAAATTAACACCAATAAGTTGCATGTACATATTGCAGTTCTTGGGGTAAGAAGGAAGAAAACGTTCTGATGCTGGACTGAAAAAAAGAAAAAGTTGCACTGAACTGCAACTTCTATTGCGATGAATAAACAAATTATATGTGCATAGTAGAAGAGTTGTTCCTTTGTGAATAGTACAGTTTTCTGCTCAAAAAGAACGTTAAAATTGTATCTTTCAACTTCAAGTCTGCTCTGCATAGCTGAGTGTCCTGCCTATCCTGTCGGAGACAGTGGAACTCCTAACTTACACTCAGGAGTTTATCTCTGGGACAGGACACAGCTCTCATTTCTGCACAAATGCAAATGACTTTGCACATGCAAAATTGCTCAGCAAAAATGGAGGCTGAGTTGAAAAGCCAACATCTAATAATGCTAAGAAACCTGACTGAATATTTTTCCTTTTCTAAAAAATCTGAGCGTTCCCGTTTTTGCTGTATCTGAAATGCTAAGACATTTATTCACTTATACCTCAAGTTTGCCAGTTCAGATACATCATATCTATTAGGTAAATAAAGCTTACCAAAAACCCCTCAAAGCTGAAATAAAACTTAAACAGCTAATACTAATTAAAATAAATAAGGGGAGAGTAAGACTATGATGTCTTTTTACTCATTATTGTAGGTACTCTATGATCTTGAATAAACCACTTATGATGATTTACTGTTCAATGATTATTGCATAACTCCTGAAAGGTATTTTTGTCTCACATTCATGGCTGGTTTGCATTCTTCATCTGAACGTATTCCTCTTGCAGCTATCGCTCAAAGGGAAGAACACTTACAGAGTACTGCTGCAATAATAGAAAGGAAATGGATAATTGAGAAAGCAAAATTAGAAAGGGATATATAAAAATGCAAAGGTAACTTGGCTATAGCCCAGTAAAACCTATAAATTACATTATTGTTATCAATTTTTATGAAAAAAATGAATATAAAAAAAGGAAATAAGGATTCTTCTTTTGATTTTAAAGCACAGGTGCTAGCTGTTATATTTAAACACTGTTTGCTTGAATCTCTATGTAACTGTGATCTTGGATAGAATTAACAGTACCCCATACTGTACAAAATACTGATTAAAAAATGTACTCGTCCTTAGGTTTACATAGCATCTTTTATCTTAGATGACTCTAGAGCTCTTTGCAACTACAGCACAGCAAATAATTGCAAAAGTAAAAGAACTTGAGTAACTTCTATTTGAAAGAAATTTAAATTTTTACTTCACCTATTTCTTTTCCTCTAATAGCTGTAAAAGTCTGTATTTGCCAGTTCTGACTGGAACACATAGAAGTCTTGTATATCTAACTATCTCGGACTGGCGCTGCATTCATTCATTTATGTCCATGGTGAGAGTGCTTATGTCTGCTGTGAATATACCATCTGTGGAGATTTGTTTTAAAATAATGAAATACCATTTTCTGGATTCCTACCAGCGGAATATGAAAAAAAAAAACAAAAAAAAAACCCAAAAAAAAACCCAGCAGAAAGATTGCTTGAAACTTCAAGAGTAATTTTTGAGATTACTGTGTTATGCTGTTTAAAAGACCAAAATGCCTCTTGTCCTATAAATTTAAATCCAATGACGAAAGCAATTTAGACACTTAGGGACATGAGTCTCTTTGGAAAGCAAGGAGATGTTTGCAGTTAAAATTTTCAAAGGCACTGAAGTTATTTATTTTTGATAGGCTAATTCTATTAATTATGAATAAATGCTGTTCTTAAATGTACTAACCTCCTTATTGTGACAGTCAGGAGCTGGAGAATTGAGTGTGTGCCTAATCCTGGGTCTGTGCGCAGCAAAGGCTTTTCCTCTCTGTTTGCCTCTATCTGAGGAACTCCTTGGCCTGCAAAGCAGGGAAATTATTCTTGTTTCTGGCTCTTGCTGCTCACAGTAACTCTGATTTTCCACTGTCATTTCCACTGCTTTAATTTTTGAGGGCTTCCCTTTTTTTTCCCTCCCCGACCAACTGAGGAAAAATAGGGAAAGCCATTTAAAGAACGCAACAAACAGCCAGTAAGAGAGGGAGCTGCATCTATGTGTTGTGTTTGGACAAGCACACTATAGGGACCGGTGTTGCTATTTCTCTGGCAAGCCTAAAACCAGCTTTATTTGTCCACTAGCCACTGAGAATCCACGGTTTCGTGCTAGCAGTAGGGTGACTGCTGCTGGGAAGTAGCTGTCGATATATTTAATTTGTTTTAGAAACACAGTATGGTGAAGTCAGAAGAGTGAAAAATGATATATTTGGTACCTTCTTGTAAGACAGGAAGTAGGAGATACAATTATAATATAATTTTTAACTCCAATACCTAGCAATTTGTTGCAAGAACTAAACACAACGATAGTAATCAATGTGAATTCACATTTGGATTGTAAAACCAAATTCTCCTGAGGTAATTCAGTTTCCTTCTTTGATAGGATAATGGACTGGGTTGAAGAAAATATTGTGGGCATGGGGAAGGAAATCCTCAGAACCTGCTTCCTAAATTAGGTGCATGTATGAGTTGCAAGAGTAAATCTGCATTATTTGCATACACATGAATCTATTTCACATGTGTAAATGGTGTTATTTTACATGACATTTTTACAGGTTATCAGGAGTAATGTGGATTAGAAAGAAAAAAAAAAAAAGGATGCAGAGTAGATTCACCAAAGAAGTTACGGGGATGACAGACTCCTGTTTTAGCAAGTGACCCGACTCCTCTGACTATTTCTTTTCACCTCCAGCATCATGGCTGCATTCAGCACTGGAAAAGGATTCATTACGAAACTGCTTGAATGCAACCTTTCTTTATTCTTCAGGAATTTTATAGATGCTGATATTGTAGATTCATCTTCTGTCAGAGTAAAATTCTGTCACTTTGTGACTTTTTTAGTTGCCTATTTGTGCTTTAATTTGACATCCATCTATTCTCAATTGGAATTTAGATGACAATTGAACGTAGCTGCACACAGCTGCGGGTATTGATAGGAATAGAGATCTAAAAAATCCTTGCTTACAAATGAGATGCAGTAATAACTTTTTTCTGCTCTACTTGAGATCAAGTGCTCTGTGCTTTGTACCTGCAATATTCCCTATGTCCAATATGGCTACACTGCTTCTAATTAATTAAACAGGATCCTTCCTAGCACCGGAATGCTATGGGCTGTGCTCTCGCACTCTCTAGCGTGCCTTCAGCCTATGTCAACTCTCCTCCCTAACAAGTCCCCGGCATGGTGAGGGTGTCAGAACGTGGGCCAGAGACCACTCCTGAAAGCAGATCGAATGTGATCGTACTATATTCCCCCCATATATGGCTCAATATGGCTGAGAAATTTTAATAATGTGGACATAAATCATTCCATTCTGGTGGTCTCAACTGACAAAGCATGGTAATGGGCACATTTCATTCATGGACAGAAACCGAGCCAGTGTGTCTTTTCGAATAGGAGAAGTTTTGAAAGGATTGTGAGAAGTTTATATGATGCACTGAAGTACATTATCTTGGTGAAGTGGGAAGGACTCTGAAACCTGAGTGTACGCTGCTGCTGAAAAACAATATTAAGTACTGTGTTTTAGAAATGGAAAATAAAATGTTCGCAAAAAGAGAGGGGACATACCTGCCAGATCCTAATGCCGCGTAATGCCTGCCAGGAGAGAGAGGTGGTGGAAAAAACATCATGGCAAGGATAAATTAGACAGGAATACAGAGCGTGCTGCTGGTGTAATACTGTAATGCATGTTACCTGGTGTAAGAACAAGTAAATTTAATTATTTCAGGCCAAATCCAGCATGATTAATTTAGGCACCTCTGAAGGCCACCAAACGGTGACTGATACATGTCTGCTTCTCCCTTGAATCTATAGGGAACTTGGGCACTTAAAAGCAATTTTTTAATGGTTCATATCCCTCCTTTTCTCCCCAAGGCACTGAAAATTTTAAGTCACACTGTAGCCAACCTTTAGTGTATTCCGCATTGGTTAACTCTCAAACTGACGTGTTCATTTTCAGGCTTGTCAGCTTAAAAAGATGTATATTGTAGATTTCAGAAGAGTGCAATAAAACGGTGAAATTTAAAAAAAAAAAAAAAATACCCAGACAACAGAACTGCATGGAGGAAGAATAAAAGAAGATTGAGGAGAAAAAAATGATTGTTGCATACAAATACGTAAACATTTTTTATTAAAAAAAGAAAGGAATCAAATACTGGTATATCTGAAGATAGTACCAAAATCATTAGCTTACGGTGAATCAGGAAGAATGTGAAATTGCTACTAGAACATGCATGCAATTAGAGTAAGTTGCTGATAGAGAATTTGGAAATATTCTTAGGGAATATGCTCTGTGCTAAGTTTGACATACAACAGGAATAATTTAGGAGTTATTTAATTGGTCTTAATACAGTACATAATTATAAGAACTCTTGCAAAATTATATATTCCATGGTTCTTTGAATATAATTGTGATGTCATGTATTATCTTTAGCGTTTGCAGGTAGATAATAGGGTTATAATAGTAAAGAAAGGTGAAAATGCTTTCTTCTGCTCACTGTATCTTGTGGGAAAACTGTCTTTGGTATTTTTATGGTACGTTATAGAATATAGCTTAGCACTCTCTGTGCTGAATTGTAACTAAAAAGCATTGTTTCTGTAGTAAATAATGGCAACCAGAGATAAATCAAATCCGACACGTACTATGCCACCGAGCTGTTGCTGGCAGTGAAAAAAAAATCGCCAGTATTTAGAACAGAAAATTAAACACACATAAAAGTATCCTATGTACCACGGAACATTTATGACAAAATCCAGGACTTGATTCAAAAGAAAATCCTTTTTAATTGTATGTTTAATGTAAAGCACATGTTGATTAAGGTCAGTGCTTAAATTTAAGCCTAGGCTTGAGGATATTCCTAAACAGAGAGAAATTTTATCTGCTGCTTACATAAACTGGGACTTGGATACTTATTCTTAAGGACTGAAATGCTTTTTCTTTTTTCAGAGGATCAGCTAAGTCCAGGTAGAATATAAAACTCAGAGCACTCAATAGCACCACGGAAACATAATTTCAGTGACTATCATGATGTGTCAATATTTGTATTGGGTATCCCACTTGCCATATGAAAATATTTACTAAGACATGTTCCAAACATGGAAAATATCTTTTAAGTATGTATTTTCCGATCTTGAAATGAAGCTAATAGAAGCGGCAATATGTGTCAGTCAGAAATTTGGTCAATAAACTTTTTTGAAAGAAGAGTGGTAATCTGTTTAAGTTGTTGATACAGAATTCAACACTGTGATCAAATTTGAAAAGTGGCACTTTTGTGTTTAAGTGCAAAGGGCAACCCCCTTTCCCCCTTCTCATGGAGTAGGTAACACTATTTGTCGTGTTCACTAGATTATGGTCAGCGCAGTGTCCACCACTGTCAAATTTTGGCTTGGCTGGGAATCACTGTTTCTTGAACTGATTTAAATGAATATAGACACGGAAATGTATGTACTTAATGCAAGACAAAAGGAAAGGACAATATATGTGGTTACATTGTTTGTTTTATACAAAAGACGGCTTTTTGGCATAATCATCTTTGTTCCAGAAGTAAAAACGTAGTCACAAAGGAAGGAACGGTTTTAATGGTCTGTGGGGTTTGTTTATTTAGCTAAAAGCAAGTCTGTCTCCAGAAAAGATTCAGTGCAACGATTATGAACTTTTGCATTTTGGCCTACTTTATTTATTCACAGCCTGAAGACCTAATGCTCAATTTTTTTGTTCGTTTCACACGGAATCTGGGTAATTGTACCCATCAGTCCAAATACTGTTGGTTTATTTTAGAAACAATATTTATATTTTGGGTTTTGCAGATCCCAGAAAGAACATTTCAGTTGTACTGAATTCCATGTCTGTACTAGGGAGAAATTCTGCCTCGGTGCAACATACATCTTCACGTGCAGGAACTTGTCCTGCCTTCCCTATCTTGTCAGGTGCCAGAAATGGCCAGGCAGAAAGCGGTCTCCTCCTTACCTAGCTCCCTTGGTGGCCTTCAGGAGTCTTCAGACATATACATAAGCACATAAACAGCGGCCACAGAGCCAACTGACTCGTTGACATTATTACACTTTTTTTTAAAGTATAAAAGTAAGTATGTTCCATCTTCCTGTTTTCAACTATTTGGTATGATACAGAGTTAACAAAACCACATTAATTGTGTAAAATGTAACATGGGCATCTGGAACGCAAGCTATTTTGTCCAAGTGTGCTTTACAGAGTACGTAGATTTGAAGCACAAAATCTCTTAACTAAAGACTTGAAAGAAAAGGAAAAAAAGTTTCCCTTCAATGAATTCACGAGGAAGAGATATATGAGAAAAATATTATTTTCGTATTTGTGTACCAAGGTTTATTGAACTGCATAAGACAATCTCTTTCTATAATGCCGTTAGCGGAACTTTCAGAAAATATTATGAGCAATGCTTTAAAAAACGTCTTTAAGTAACAGCTGATTAAAAAAATAAAAAGACTTTATGGATTGCAAAAGATACTGAATTGACACCTGCAGTGACTGGAATACTTTTTTATCCACAGAACATGGGTGGCAGCAGAGTAATCCCCATCCTACATCCCCCAGCCCCAGCCGTGTGTCTCACCCTTTACCCGGATACACCACTACAAAGGGTGAGGGACCTATGGTAGTTTACTCTGCATTCCCATTCACTTGTTGAGCTCTTTCCAAAAATATAGTTGCTGGTAACTGAACTAGAGCTCCAGGTTACCTGAAACAGCCAGCTTATTTCGTATGGAATAACTTCTACCACTAACTTCAACCCTGGTCTCTGTTCAGTCGGGCTGAGTTAAAACAAGAATGCTGAATGGCGGTCTGTCGGTTGTCGCTAGAATTATCCATTCCTGGCTCTGTCAAAGCTCATGGGACTTAGCGAAGGGCAATATTTCATCTGCTACAGTTAACGTATAGACTGCAAAGCAAACCATAAAAATACGGAGAGTTAAAATTAATAATGCAAATTTAAAACCAACGTTGCCATAATGTATATGAGGTAACTACCGCTTTTTAAAATTATTGCTCGCTACAAGTGAAAGGCATTCACTGCGAAGCCTGAAGAGCTGGGCTATTGCCGAGTGGAACGCAGGACGTTACAGCCTGCCGTAATCTCTGTATCCAGTGTTGCGTGGGGGCCCCCGATCTGCACAAACGTGGCACGGCGAGGCGCGCTTTTTTACGGGGGACCCACGGGAAAAAACGTAATGCATTGATGCTTGCGTAGAAGCCCGTATCTGAAAGCCCACGTGAAGACAAGTATTACTTGGAAATTGTGCTAACTTACAGAATTCGGACCTGCAATAGCAAGACGGCAGTTTACGTACTGGCTTTTCCCCCTGTGCTCCTGTTGCGTAGCTCGCTTTGGTTTAAACCGGAGTTTTTTAGGTTCAAGGTTCTCCTTTCTCCTAAGTGAAGGGGGATCAGCAGTATTGCTGTAACAGCAGCAGCATGCCCGGCATTTGATATGCTTCTGAGGTTTTATTATCTGGGGGTTCATTTGGATCTTTAGACTGTTGGCAGTTGGGGGAACTCTGCAGTCGTTCTGTTATAGCAGATATAGTGCTGTGGGAGTTTATGGAGCTCTTAAATATAGTATAGAGTGAAAGTGCCAGTAGTTATAAAAGGTACAGGAGGTGTCGTCTTTTGCTGCTTTCGTTGCCAGCTGTGGAGGGACACAGCGGGCCCTCTCTCTGTCCTGGTTAGATTAGCTAGCAATACTAAGCAGGGGAAGATTTTTATTCAGAGAGTTTGAAGGTCTTCCAAGTACAGGCAATCCCTTCCAGGGTTTGCCAACAGAGGAAATGTGTATGTCTGTATTCGTGGCTGGAAAGTATGGTCTGACGTCACATTTCAATGCAATAGGTTGATTCACAAGAGGGTGAAAGGAAGATTTATTAAAGAGACTAGGGCTTGACAGTATTTTCTGTTCATTTCTGACTCATAAGCAAGGAAAAATCACTTTATACTTTATTTTCTCCTTTCTGTTTGTTATGTTACTGTTTTTCATTTCTTTTTCTGTTCATCTACCACTGATGTCTTTACATGTCTTCTCTCATCAGTCTACACAGAACTAGCTCGCTGTGAATGGGAGGCTTGCTAATGTGTGCTGAGGAACAAATGAATCCTAATATATTTTTTGCTGGTTTTTATTTCCAGTTTTTATTGCATTTCCATATAAATTTTATGCATTAAGCGCTCTTACTATAACACGCAGAATCTTTGTTAAGGTCTTTGGGGAAGGACCAGTAGTCAGTACAGCACAAGTCATGTACACTAAGAATTTTAGTCGGAATACTTGTGATTTTTTCATCATCTTGTTCACCTCAAACACTATTAGAATATATGTACAAATATTATCATTACATTAATGGAATTATGAAACTGCTTATTATTAAAACCTTCTTTCTAACTAGTAGCTGTACTCACGCAGACCTGAAGCTTCCTTATGCGCTAGTTTGAGAGGAGGTGAAATAGGGATGAGAGAGAGAGCTGTGATCTCAGAGGATAATATTAGGCACCAGAAATTATGGTGTTCTTGTTCCAGCTCTTACACTGACTCTGATACTTCCATTTCTATAGCACTTGCCATCTCTGGATCTCAAAATGGATTATAAAGAATAGTGATTTAAACCTTCCTGCACCTCTAGGAGATAGGTAAGCAATATTATTCCCATTTTACAGATGGAGAAATTGTGATACAGAGAGGCCTAGTGTTTCTTATTAAAGTTTATTTATGAACACACATGCATGCACACACACAGAGCCAGAAGCAGATGTCAGAACTTTCATTGCCCTCTGTTTTAAGCTATGTCCATCCTCCTTTCCATTTAACCTCTCTGATTTATATTCCCCATCTGTAAAAAGACGGAAACTGGTATAGACATGGAGAGATTTGCTTGCACATAAATTTCCGTGCAAATACAGAAAAAAACCCCCAAAACCACGGAGGACAAAAGTTGCCTTTGAAATCCAATGCATTTCATGTGTTGGCAGAGGATGTTCTAGGATTTGGGACAAGGATTTTTGTAGGTGGGGAGAGTCGCAGGTGTTCTGCACCCTAAGGTGTATTATTTAGTTATTGCTATAAAATGGCCTGATTGATTTGTAATATAAGCACATTAACTGAAGTTTAAAAACTACAAAATGCATTAATTTACATGGCAAAAGACTAGACAGAGCCAGTAACTCATTCTCCGTATTATCTGAAAGAATATCGTAAACAGATTTTGCTGCGTACATCAAGTGCCACATCAACACCACCAACGCCCTGTGTCAGACAGGATTAGGACAGTAGTGCTGCATGAAAGCAGCAATCTGCGTATCTCTATAGTCTTCTCCCATGAAAGTCCTACTGTTCTAAACTACTGAACTTAAATATTTACAAGAGAACTGAAATTATTAATGAACTTTTGGAAAAAAGTTTTGAAGATCAAATATAAGTTGTGTTATTGTTACTAGTACTATTGGAATGATTGTTTTTTGTAACATTTAAAAAGATATTTTAAAAGATGTCTAGAAACTTGATTGGGCTGATCATACACAACATCAAAACATCATGAAGGTTCTGATCTCATTAATCTTAACTACCATGTTAAAAAAAAAATCTTGTGGAAGCTTTTAAAAATCCTTTCTAATTCTGCTACTAATTTGCTACAGAACCGAAACATCCGAAACAGAATACATTAGATGTTTTAATTTTAATGTTAATAACACAGCTGGCAATTGTCTGTATGTCGAACAGATTGCTTATACGTAAATATTTTTCACATTTTTCTGCATGCGTCCTATGGCATAGGCAGGCTAGATTAGACAAACGTACAACACCCATGTTAACATCTTCCTGTAAGTAATCTAACTTCCCTGTGATACGGTAGATACTTTTCATATGTTTACTAGTGAATATATATAGCGAACAAGTATGGCTAATGTACATAATTATGTTAAATGGAACGGAGACTGGATGTGTTTGTCTGTCAGCATGCAAGCATCAACATGTATATATGGATGGCTTGATTCAAAGATTCATTCTAAAGTTAAGATTCCTCTTTGTTTTAGTTGTAACACTTTATGCACAGAAATATATTGAATTTCAGGTAGGGATTTAGTTGATCTGGAGCTAAGGTAAAACCTGATTTTGTCATTACAAGCTTTACTAAACAATAATGATGATGAAAATAATACTTCAGCAAGTGAGTTAGTTCCTTGTCTCAACTTCATGTGTGACTGAGATTGGAATTTAACCCAGGGTCTTTCCGAATGCTACTACAAATCATTTGTTACCTTTGCTCCCAATTACAGTTAAAATAGCCAGTGTCTTGAGGTAATATAGCTACCACAGCTGGTGGATAGGATATGGGTTTGCTAATGCATTGACCTTCTTCATCTGTGTAACATGAGTTAATTTCCAGCCTGACAGTAAATGCTGAAATTTGAATTGTAGCACTAATGCACCATTTTTTCGTCTCTGTCAAACCAGACTAAAGGGCCATTTGGTGATGAGGATAATGGTTCACTTTGAAAGAGAAGGAAAACCGGCTTCTGAATCTGTGGGGGATTCTAGATCTTGCTGCAAATAACAAGATGAACTAGGAAAAAATAGGCTTGGAAATTCCAGTAATATTGAACCTGCAAGTCTGACTCTTTGCCTTGGTCTTATACTGATTCTGTATAGGCACATTGGAATACTTGCCGTGACGTGTTAGACAGAATAATAAAACAGCCTGTGAAGTTTGGTTTTCAGGCTACCAAGCCTCAAAAAGACTTTTCTCTGAAAAGTGAATCAACATTATACTGTTTGCTACAATGGGAATTTTAAGCGACAGTTTGTGACAAGTTTTCATTGTTTCTCTACACTCTAAGAAATACTAAACCTAAGAACTGTTGGAGACTGATTTTTGTTTTTTCCTCTCAGAAGTGTCTTTCTTTCTTTCCTGCAGCACGGAAAAGGATATGCTAGTCACTTCTACAGGACTTACCTGACGCAGCATGATTTGCACAAAAGTCGACCAACAAAAAGCATCAACTTTCAACTTCATTATCTTGGCCATCCAGTTCTGTGTAACTGAAGGATTTGTGTGCTGTTGGAGACATCATGGCCAACAATAGGACCTAATTGCTCTCAGCAGGCCTGAGAAATGAGTTGAAATGTGTAGAACTGTAGAAACTTCAGAGGCAACTGATCTTGCCTCTCTGATCAGTGTGTGCCTGTTTACAGCACTATATATCTTTCTCTCTCCAAAATGTCACTGAGCCCTTTAGATGTTTATATTCACCACAAGAAGCCAATCGTACAGATAAAAGAAATGTGCATTATAAATGCAATATCACTGTTTTAAACTTGACTGTTTTCTATTATTTTTGTGTGATCAAGTGTTCCCCAAACTATTCCAACTTTACAAGAGAGATTGTGATCATGTTCTTTTCACCTGTGGGTCATAAAAATGTTGTTAATCTGAAGACCCACAAAATTATCAAAGACATTCTGTAGTTTATACACCGTGTTGCAAAGTGTTTACTGTACTATTTCAAAGCTTCTAAATAAATATAAAATATATATATATTATATTATATATAATTTTCCGAAAAACGTGGTACAACTTAGTTGATTTTTAAATGGATTCATACAGTCTACACCATACA
Source organism: Phaethon lepturus (assembly GCF_000687285.1). NCBI lineage: Eukaryota > Metazoa > Chordata > Aves > Phaethontiformes > Phaethontidae > Phaethon > Phaethon lepturus. The sequence goes on along the minus strand of NW_010531582.1, from coordinate 15,177 downwards.
CTAAAGTGAGAAGGTAATTCAGGGTTCCTAAGCTAGCCTTGCTAAAAAACAAAAACAAAATAAACCTTTAATAGTACTTCCCCAATATTCGTATTTTGGTCAATCCTGTTTTTCTTGTTTAAAAAAAAAAAAAAGCTGTAAGCAACAACATTTTGTCTAAAAGTTGTAATGAATTTTCAATGCCAAAGATGCAGCTGTCAATATTACCAGAATGAGCGCTATGTACTATCAGAGGTATAAATCACTCTCCATTATTTTGATTATATTTCTATGGTTTTTAATTTGGAATCACAAAATCTTTTATAAGGCTCTATAAACTCACCTGTATATGTTGTTAAAAAGAACACTGGGTGTCTGTACATTTTGCAATGTAAGATATAATGTAAGTGAAGTTAAGTATTTTAAGAAAATCATCCCAAACTCATAAGTATGCATACATACATACATACACACACACAAACACGCACACATCTCTCGGACATAGTTTTGTGAAACTATACAAATATATTGCCTAAAAATATTTCTCTTGTGGCTAGGAATAGTTGTTGATAGAATTCAAATTACCAAGGCAAAGTATATGCCAAACTATCGACTCTTTTATCACAAAGGAGATTTGAAATTAGGAACATGGCACATTCTCAGCTGACCCTTCTCCCACCGGAGTTATAAAGGGGTTGGCTACCATCTTTGTTGGGAAAAGGATTAAGCCCTTGCATATAATCTTTATGTTCTGTAATAATTCTGTGGTCTGAAACGGTATCTTAGAGCGTTTCTTTTCTATGAAATATTGAAAAAGGTAAACTTTCAAAGGTAAAATTTAAAATTACTTTCATGTCCATGGAGTTTAAGTACCATTTACTAAATGTAAAAAAACTAGTAAAATGTTTTTTTCTTTTTTTTTTCTTTTTGTATTGTGTTTTTTTCCCCACTGTATCTTAACATGTCAAATACTGAAAACAAATGAGAGAACACTGTGTTATCAACCAATGTCTAGCCAAATTTGAACAAATTCCTAGTGATGATTCAATATTAAGTGAGACAAGAGAAAACCTCTGCTGGATTGCAGTGGAAGTTGGATCGTGCCGTTCTATAGAAATTCCCATATCCCCACCAATGCTGCCACAGGATGAATGTGTGAGAAGCTGAATTTAGCCACTGCTAGGTCGTAATAGAGTTTGGGTTTCTTCATTTTGGGGTTTTTTTTTTGTTTGCTTGTTTATAATGACAGTTTCCATTAGATAGAAGTATATAAATCATCTGTATGGAAACCATCCTGCTATGGATCCAAACAAGACTCCTGATCAATTTGCGAGAGTTCTTTGTACAAACAGTTACTGGACCGAGCCTTGAAGTTATTAATTTAATATTCTGAAGAAAAAAATATGCTTGTTAAACACTTTTAATGTGTACATCCAGCACATTTGTACAACTACAAAATATTTTGTGTGATCCTTTCTAAAACGTAGATATTATACAAAACACAATCAAAAAAAAAAGCACCAACAGTGACTATTGATTTGAGCAACCACAACAGTGAAATGGTTCTCTAGCTGTAGGTAGTGGGACTTTTAGTCACCTACATGCTTTGTTAATTTAATGAAGAAAAGCAATGACATTTGTGACAAATATTGCATTTAAAGGAGTTGGTTAAATTCTCGTTCCTGCTTTTAAAGCAAGAAAGTCCTTGCCCTTCTTAGAACTGTTTTTTCTGTATTTCCAAGTATCTCTCTGCTATTAGACATATACCATAAATTAAGGTTGCTTTCAGTCTTTGGGAGGAAAAGGAAATGGTTTTCCTGGACAGCTGAAGTGTTTTTATTTAATGAAACCGCCTTTGCATTTTGCATGCCATTTTTTCTGAAAAACTTAACCATATCACACCCTGTCATTCATTTCCATAACTGAACTCTTTCCATGAACAGTGTATGGGATATACACATCCATTTGTTTTCTTTTTTTAATGTTAAATAATGTCGACGTTGGTCCATGTATGCACAGAAGTCCTTCTGAAGTCACTGGGGGAGTCCCAGAAGGAATCAAGATGCAGAACTGCTGAGGGAAAGGGAGGTTTTAAGTACTACAGCTTGGGCTCCCAAGATACCCGAAGACGTGGCTTTTGCCGATTTCCCTAGCTGACTGTGAATTTCAGTACGGTAACATTTGACACCACAAGCTTTAGGACACGTTAAAAACCAGTACATAGCTGCTGTGTCCCAAGAGAAGTGCTGAGAAGCATATTTGGCAGTACAGAGGCTCAATTTCTCCCCTGTTTCTTTGTTTTAGTGGGGAAGATACCTGTTGCATCCAGCCAAGTCCCATTGAAAAGGACTTGTTCAGCACCTCTCATATATTTCATCAGGCTACTAGGTGCCTATCTGCAGTGATAGGTATGTAAATGCCTTTAAACATCAGCTTTTTATCTGCCTCTTCCTTTAAGCATACGTGACGCAAATGACTAGGGACTCTGGTTTGCATATTAGACACAAAAGTAAACGGAACCAGTCAGAAAATGTTTAGATCGGGTGTTAAGGGGAAATATCTATAAGCTGGGAGAAGGAAGTTTCTGCAATCACCTCCATTAAAGGTTTGCCAAAATAGTTAAAAAAATACCTGTCAGGGATGATATAAGTGTACTTACGTGTTGCCTCAGAGAAAAAGCACGGACTAGCTTCTCCGCCCTGCTGTTCCGTAATGTTCCTGGTAGGGCACGCGAAGCTTTGGAGGATGTGGTCTGTACACAGCTGTAAGGACAAGAATGTTCTAGCCTTCAATCAGGTATCAGAAGCAATATTTAATGTTTAAATTTACAATTTACGAGCATATAGAACAAGCTGTGTGTGTGAAGAACTGCCTTTGGAGTAAACTAGAGTCCCAGCACGGAAGACAGGATCATATAAAGGATAACAAAATGGAATCAGATCTATAAATCTTTTTTTTTTTTCCCCAATTCTTGATTTAGATATGTAGCTATAGATTTCTAAGCAGCTTGCCTATTCAATACCAGACTTTAGTTTCTTCCAGATGGATTTTTCCAAAACCCAGAAATACTAAACCATGTCACTACTTGAAATAAAATTCCAATTATTTAATGCAAGTTTTTCCTAAGCTGCCTATTGAGAGAAAGAAAAAAAGAAAAGAGGTATTTCCATTAATATATTCTCAGCTGATTTGAACAAGGTGTAGTAATTTTTCGTCAGTATTGTTGCAAAATTAAGTGGAATGACGGTGCACAGATAAATACAATGTGTAAAGATTACGCTTCCTGCATTATAGTCGCTGTATGTGTGTGGGGGGAGATATGCGTGTGTGTATATATTATTATAGTTCAAAATCTGGTAAGCTGCCACTGGATTTTTTCTTCGAGGAGTACGCGCCTATCAGTAAATGCAAACAGAAGGGTAGAAACACATTTGTGATACTGCAACGTTAGACTTGTTGCTTAGTGTAGAATGGCGTTTGGCATTCAAGAATTGAATTCACGCCCTTCATGCATTATACCCACAACCAAACACACATTTCAGCATTTGACTTTCCAAATTTTACCTGCTCATAGTAGGCTTTTTTCTTCTTTTTTTAAGTACTACCATTTCTCAGGGTAAAAGGTGGATAGATAGTCTTCCTAGGCTGATAAATTGTCATTGCAATTTTGCAAGGCTGTTAAATATTTGTATGTCTTATATGGAGAAAGCTGATCATATCCTGCCATTGTTCCACGTCCAAGCCTGGAGTTTTATGGCACTGGGACTTTTGAATTAAAATCCATACAAAGGTGTAGGGGCCAAAATAAGCACCTTTGATAGACAATTAGTTATTGCAATTGGGTTGCAAAACATTGGCATCAGTCGTCTATAAAGAACAGAAAGTTGTTTATTCTGTTTGCAGTAATGTAAATGACAGCCAGTAAGACTTTATTATAATATTCTGCTATGAGAAATTCTGAAGCTGTGAGTTAAATCCATTGCACCGATCCCTACAATCAGAGCTCAAATTCTTCTTAAAGAGCTCCTTCGTTTTATTTTGTCTCTAATCTGCTATCTGTCTTGGTATGAAATGGATATATATAAACAAATACACACATCCATTAAAATCCACTGTTGAGCATCTGTGGTTTTGTAGATATCCTCGTATGTAAGAAATGAGCAAGAACCAGCTTGGACAGCTTTCTTGATGAAATGGGTTTTGAATTCGAATTTGTTAATAAAGTTCATGATATTGACAGACATCAGGAAAAATGAAATCTATGTGGGTGTAGTTCTCCAGAAGGCAAGTGCTTCATTTAGGAAGCAGCCTGTCAAAAATACATAAATGTGAGTGCCTGGAATCTTGCTGAGTCAAGTTGAAACATACTGTGCTAAAGCTTTCTTGTTTGCTGTGTCAGCACGGATTAAAGTGTCCTCTGGATGTTAACCGCTTCAGTCAATCAGAAGATACCCAAAATGGCAAACGGGATTCAGATAACGTTTACCACTTACTGAAGAGAACCGAAGACAAGTAGATGAATATATACTGAAATATATATGTATATTATACAATAGGGAAAATTCAGTTAAGCCAAACGATTAATGAAGCTGTGCTTCCAAATACACGCCCTTCAAGATTAAAGTTCATCTGATGCTCAGCTTAGAAGCATATTTTGGATAACTCATCTTTGAGTTGCACTAGCCGTGAAGAGTAATGTACTATATAACAAGGCCTTACAACAACGTGATAAAGGGAATGTAACCAAGCCAACCTTAAGTTTTAGAAGTCTTGGATCCAAACATTCACGTTGCAAAACAGAACTCTGTTTTATCTGCATCAGAGCCTAATTCCATTAAAGGCAACGGCCCAAGCAACAGTGATTTGAAGGAGAGCAAAAGGAAGTTTTCATTTCTTCCTTTATGCACATGCATTTTTAAGCAAGAGCAGCCTCCAATAAAATTATTTGACACCAGAAAATGGGAAACTTCCCTAGCTCTGCTTTTAACAAGCTGCAAAATCAAGTCTGGAAATTCAGACATGGCTATGTGTCAGTTTAAACCAGACACATTTCTAATAATTTTACCCCAAAGCAAAATAACACGTCGAGTTAAAGGATACCACTGTTCAGGTTTTCTAAGAAGACAAAGACAGAAATGCAGTCCTGAAAAGATGTATTCATGTTTTTACAATGCAGAGGGGCAGAGAATTAAAAACTCATTGGAGCAGAGTATTCTTACACTGCCATAGCTGGTGGTTGGAAGTGTGAGCAAAGCAAGCAAAGAAAATATCAACCTCAACAATGAACGTTTTGGCAAGTTTTGCTTCGGAAGGTAACAATCAGACCCTAAGCACATGATCTCCTTTCAGACCTAGACTGAAAGATATTTCCTATGATCTTTTCTGGTCTAACTTTTACTCGGAGTATAAAAGCAGTCCTCTGAAGGGTTTGCATGTTCACC